>NW_027590131.1:1500000-1680709 GCF_964213995.1 Mustelus asterias
GCTGCCTCACAGCGCCAGGGACCCAGGTTCGATTCCCGGGTGGCACGGTAGCACAGTGGTTAGCACTGCTGCTTCACTGCTGCAGGGACCTGGGTTCGATTCCCGGGTGGCACGGTAGCACAGTGGTTAGCACTGCTGCTTCCCTGCTGCAGGGACCTGGGTTCGATTCCCGGGTGGCACGGTAGCACAGTGGTTGGCACTGCTGCTTCACTGCTGCAGGGACCTGGGTTCGATTCCCGGCTCGGGTCACTGTCTGTGTGGAGTTTGGACATTCTCCTCTTTTCTGCGTGGGTTTCCTCCGGGTGTTCCGGTTTCCTCCCACAGTCCAAAGATGTGCGGGTTAGGTTGATTGGCCATGTTAAAATTGACCCTCGTGTCAGGGGGATTAGCAAAGTAAACGTATAGGGTTACGGGAATAGTGCCTGGGTGGCATTGTGGTCGGTACAGACTCGATATGTGCTGTATTTTTTCTATGTTCTATGATAGGCCGAATAGCCTCCTCCTGTATTGTAGGGATTCTGTAACTCATTCTATGAATCTAGACCGGTTGGAGACTTGGGTGGAGAAATGGCAGATGGAGTTTATTCCGGACAAATGTGAGGTAATTCATTTTGGAAGATCCAGCAGGTAGGAATTATATAGCAAATGGTAGAATCCTTAGGAGTATTGAGAGGGAGAGAGATCTGGGCGTTCATGTCCACCAATCACTGAAAGTGGCAACGTAGTCAAGAAGGCAAACGGCATGCTTGTCTTCATCAGTCAGGGCATTGAGTTTAGAAATTGACAGGTCATGCTGCAGCTGTACAGAACCTCAGTTAGGCCTCATTTAGAATATTGTGTACAATTCTGATCACCACAGTACCAGAAGGATGTGGATGTTTTGGAGAGGGTAGAGAAGAGGTTTACCAGGATGTTGCCTGGTCTGGAGGGTATTAGCTATGAACCCGGTTTGCTCTCATTGGAACGATGGAGGTTGAGGAGTGACCTGATCGAGGTTTACAAGATTATGAGTGGCATTGACAGAGTGTATGGTCAGATGCTCTTTCCTCGGGTAGAAAAGCCAAGTACTTGGGACATCGGTTTAAGGTGTATAGGGAAAGGTTCAGAGGAGATGTGCGAGGGATTTTTTTTTTTTACACAGAGGGTGGTGAATGTCTGGAACGTGCTGCCCGGGGAGGTGGTGGGAGCAGGTATGATAGCGGCATTTAAGGGGCATCTAGATGAATACATGAATAGGATGGGAATGGAAGGATTTGGACTCGAAGAGCATATTGTTTTAGTGTCGGCAGATATCATGATTGGCGTAGGCCTGGAGGGCCGAAGGGCCTGTTCCTGTGCAGTACTGTTCTTTGTTCTATCCCTCCCTCTTACCCGATGCTCTTGTCCGGTGAAAATCCTCTCATACGTTAACGATAAGCTGACTCCATCCACTCCTCCTTCCATCGCCTGTTCAAGTCTGTCCCGGTAGAATTTTGTCAATTTGAACAGTTGGTAATCATCACACTTTGTCAGGAACTGAGGAATTGTGGAGTTTGGATCTGTAAACACAAATGGAGAAAAATAAACACATTTCTGTCAATGAATTCCCATTAATGTTGTTACACTTCCCTTTACAGAGAGCAACTAAAGCCTCCTGTGAGCCACATTATCAAACATCTTCTGGGAACACAGAAACATTCAGTGAAAGCATATTTGACCTGACAACAATCATCTTTGCCCCAAATCCATACCCACCCTTGGTTAACAAGAGTCCATCAATTTCAAATATAAAATCAACATTTTTTAAATTGCTCACTGGGTGTGAGGGTTCCAGGCAAGGCCGGAATTTGTTGTCTATCCTTAATTGTTTTTGGAAAGCTGGTGAGACACCGTCTTGAACTGCTGCAATTTACATGCTGTCTATATACACAGTACTGCTGGGAAGGGAATATCAAGACTTCTATACAGGAAAAGTGAAGCAGCAGCAATATTGTTCCAAGTAAGAATGGTGTGTGGATTAAAGGGCAACTTCCAGATGATGGTATCCCCATGTATCTGCTGCCCTTGTCCTTCTAGGGTGGCAGAGGTCTCGGGTTTGGAAAGTGTTGTTGAAGGAGCCTTGGTGAGGTGATGAAATGCACCCTGTAAATGATGCATATTGCCATCACTTGCATCGGTGGCAAAGAGAATGAGGTGATGGATGGGTGGTGTCAATCAATTGAGTCACTTTATCCTGGTGATGTAGAGCTTCGAGTGTTCATGGAGCCACAGTAAACAAATTGCAAATTTTCCAGTTGTGCCTTGTACATTGTAGACTTTGGTGAGACAGGAGATGACTTACTCTCCAAAGAATGCTCCACATCTGACTGCTCCTGTATTGATATGGCTAATCCAGTTCAGTTTCAAGTCAAAGTCACGGTGACCAACCCTGAGGTAAGGAAATACCTCTGGCATTGGAATGGGCAGGGGAGCGGCTACCAAACCTGTAATTGCTGGGGCAGGTTGCTTCTTGATGGGTCAGAGCCAGAAAGGCTGTGCCTGTGCGAATACACACAGCGCATGTGCAGAATTGGAAACACAAAATTACAGGACAAAGAGCATCCTGGCAGGAGACAACCCAGAGATACAGGGCTCAAAAATAGGACAGTGCAGAAAATCTGGATGTTTGATTACCCTGGTCAAAAACAATCTCCAGATCTAGATGTGTATACGGCGTGTAGGAAGGGACTAAAGAAGGAAATTAGGAGAGCCAGAAGGGGTCACGAGAAGGCCTTGGCAGGTAGGATTAAGGAAAACCCTAAGGCGTTCTATAAATATGTGAAGAGTAAAAGGATGAGACGTGAAGGAATAGGGCCGATAAAAGGTGAAGGCGGGAAAGTCTGTACGGAACCAGTAGAAATGGCAGAGGTGCTGAATGAGTATTTTGCCTCGGTTTTCACGGTGGATGTACTGCGGGCTTGCGGTGGACTGAAATGATTGAGTATGTGGACTTTAACAAAGAGGTTGTGCTGGAATCTTTGAATGGCATCAAGATAGATAAGTTGCCGGATCCGGATGGGATGTACCCCAGGTTACTGTGGGAGGCGAGGGAAGAGATTGCAGAGCCTCTGGCAATGATCTTTGCGTTGTCGAGGAAGACGGGAGAGATGCCGGAGGATTTGAGTATTGCGGATGTGGTTCCTATTTTCAAGAAGGGGACGAGGGATAGCCCAGGAAATTACCGACCGGTGAGTCTAACCTCAGTGGTTGGTAAGCTGATGGAGAAGATCCTGAGGGACAAGACTTATGAGCATTTAGAGAGGTTTAGTATGCTCAAGAATACTCAGCATGGCTTTGTCAAAGGCAGATCATTCCTTCCGAGCCTGGTGGAGTTCTTCAAAAATGTGACTAAACACATTGACGAAGGGAAAGTGGTAGATGTGGTTTATATGGATTTTAGCAAGGCGTTCGCTAAGGTCCCCCATGCAAGCCTTCTAGAAAAAGTGAGAGGGTATGGGACCCAAGGGGCTGCTGCCCTGTGGATCCAAAACTGGCTTGCCCAAAGGAAGAAGTCTCACAACACCAGGTTAAAGTCCAACAGGTATGTTTGGTAGCAAATACCATAAGCTTTCGGAGCGCTGCTCCTTTGTCAGACGGAGTGGAAATGTGCTCTGAAACAGTGCACAGAGTGCACTCACACCCCCTACACACCCCCACACACCCCCCTCAGTCTCTCACTCCCCCACACCCCTCCACCCAGTGCCTCACTCCCACCTTCCCCACCCCACCAATCAATGCCTCACTCCCACTCACTGGTCAGTCTATTCGCAGCGAATGTTGGGGAGATCCAGTCCCACTGCAGTTTGCCCCACCCAGAGATGCCTTTGCTTCTTTCTCACACGAGCCTTCAGCACGCTGTTCACTGCACCACCAATCGTGGTTTGTTTCTCCCAATCACAGTCAATAGTGGACAAATCAGCAGCAATGGGAGAGAGAAATTACCTCTGATTGGAAGATCAGCTCCAAGCAGAATCCTGAATTGAAACTCAGCTTCTTAACAACAATTTGGAAACTTTCTCTGGGACCACGTAGAGGAGCTTTGCGGGTCACACGCAGCCCCCTCGGGCCGAACCTTGGATAAACCTGCTCTAGATGGTCACTCTCTCCCACTTTCCACTCAGTCCCTGTTTGAGCTGCAGACAGGATAGAAATTATATTTGTATTTTTGTGATCCTACCTGTGTCCATTCTCATTTTTGATGAAGCTGTTGGATATTCTCCCCTGTTTGAACCTTCAGCCATGATATTGACAGGCCTTGCCTGATTCTGAGACTCTGTAATGAGGATAACATCAATGTCAGGATCAGGTGTAAATATTAAAATCAGAAGCAGGGCGTTGAGATCGTTACTAATACGCAAGATATATTTCAGAATATTACAGTCTCATATATGCTACCGTGATATTAGTGACAGTTGTTTCACAAAGTACCAGTTGCCATCATCACGTCCGTTGAAAAATCCTTTTCCCTTTCAATCCTCTGCCCCATTTCCAGTTTCCACTTTTCTCTCCAAAGTTATTGAACATGTTGTTACCTCCCAAATCCAGCACCATTTTTGCAGGAACTCCATACAGTTAAGTTTGCACCCTGCCGCTGCTGTTAAAATCACAAATACTATCCTATCCGACTCTGACAAAAGTCAGTGAAGTATCTTCATTCACCCGTCTGCAACCTTTAGCATCCCTGACCATGTTATCCTTCTCAACTTCTGCCTCTTGTCGTCCAGCTGAGTGGAAATGCATCAAAGGCCCCTGGTTCAATTCTTATCTATTACTTTCCATCCAGAGACTTATTGACATTGCTTTCTCTTGCCACTCCCACATCATTATCTCTATCATTGGCCCTCTTCTATTCCTCATCAACATGCTGCCCCTCGGTAACCTGGCAGCAGGTTCAACATGCAAACTGCTGATATCCAGCTCCACATTCTCACTGCTCTGAAACTCTGCTTCCTGAATCCTGACTAACTCACACCACGTCCCAGTTCATTCACCTGTGTTCACCAACTCTCACTGTCTCACAGCCTGACAACAGCTCAATTTTAAAATGCTCAAACTAGCTGTTCAATCTCTCCATGGCCCCTCACTTCCTATTCATGCAGCCTACAGCAGCCCCAGAAGCCAACAACATCTCTACCTTGCCCAATCTGACAAGTTGTGTATCTTGAGGATAATTTGTCCACAATCCAGGCCAAGTCCTGAACTCCGGAATTCCCTCCCGAAGCCTCTCGGCTGCTTTACTTTTCCCCCTTCTCAGATTCACCTTAAAAAGATTAACAATCTGACTAAAATTAGTCACCTGCCCAGCGACCCCTTCGAATGTTTTATGTATTTGTTTTCCCACTGAATTGTTCTCTTGTCGAGTGTCTTGGGATGTTTTGCTACGTTAAAGGTGCTATACAAATGCACGTGGCTCCATATTCTCCACTCGTGTGGATGTGTCAGTGTCTGTGTCCCTGTACCTGTATCCCTAATCAAACTCAGCTATTGTCCTCTCCTTTCTCCAATATGGAAATGGAAAAGTGATTCAGACATTTAATTTCTTCAAATTAGAATTGGAAGTTAATCAACAGCAATAATTTACAACCAAGGTTTAAAACCAGCAATGTAAAATGCAGTTACCCGTTTCACTCAATCTCAGAACAACTCAGATTTCCAGTGTGTCTGATTTTGTGAAAAAATATCCCAAAGTACAAATTCATTCTCCCTTATGGGTCTCTTCAATTTAACACTAAATTTACAATATCATTCTAGCGAGGCTCTGTAATACACATCTGGTCATCTGAACAGATCCGGGTTTATTCCTCATCAACCCCAATGACCCGGCCTCGCCCACACCGAGCCAGCATCAGTTATTGGGTGAAGCCACAGTGACTTTCAAGAGGGCCCCAGAAATTTCTCAGTGCATGGAAATGGCTGCAATGCAAAAGATATCCAGAAGACCAATGGTGGTGAGCAGGAGGGGGCACTGCATCAAGTAACAAAAGAGGCAGCAAGAAGAAAGGTGAAAGCAATAGAATGTGTCAGGTGTTGAGGGACACACTATGTGGATCATTGCAAATGCTTTGATGCTGTTTGTCACCACTGCAACAAAAAAGGGGCGTTTAACGAAGAGCTGCAAAGATGCTAAGAGCAAGTCGAAGGCGGAGCAAGGGAATTCAAATTTGAAAAAGCATCAGTCAGCTACACATCACCTGGAGAGCTCAGAGCAGATACAGGAGCAAAGGATTCCATATAATTCCATAAGACTTCGGGTAGTAATGGATAAGGACAAGAGTGGCCCTCGGTTCTATTGGACGTGGGACAAATACATCCAAATTAGACAGGAACAGGGGAATGCGGACTGGGAGCGGCTCTTTGAGGCCAAATCCATGTCTGGCATGTAGGAAGCTTTTAAAGGCCAACTGATTGAAATGCAGGACGTGCCTGACCCGGAAAAATGAAGGATGGAAATGCCAGAATTCGGGAACCATGGATGACAAGGAAAATTGTAAGCTCAGTCAAAAAGAAAAGATACAATAGGTCCAGGCAACTAAAAAACTGACAAAGTCCCTGAGGAATGTAGAGAAAATAGGAAGGAACTTAAACGCCAAATTAGGAGGGCTAAAAGGGGCCATAAAACGTTTTTAGCAAACAGGGAGAAGGAGAATCCCAAGACTTTTATGCATGTATTTGGAGCAAGAGGGTAGCCCAAGAAAGAATAGGCCCACTCATGGGCAATAGAGGGAAGTTATGCGTGGAGTCACAGGAAGGCGGTGAGATCCTTAATGAGTACTTTGTATCCGTATTCATCAAGGAGATGGGCGTGAAGTATGTTGAGGCCAAGGATAGGTGTGTGAACACTCTAGGGAATGTCAATATATCAAAGAAGGCAGTGGTAGGTATCCTAAATTACATTAAGGTAGACAAGTCCCTGGGGCCAGATGGGATCGACCCCAGTTTAGTGTGGGAGGACAGAAATAGGGGAGTAAAAATATATCTTCACATCCACTTTAACCACAGGCGAGGTTCCAGAGGACTGGAGAATAGCCGTTGTTGATCCCTTGTTTCAGAAAGAAAGCAGGCATAATCCAGGAAATCAAGGGTTGGTGAGCCTAACGTCTGTGGTGGAGAAGCGTTTGGTGAGGATCTGTGCACATTTGGAAGAAATTGACTAGCTTGTGTCAGGCAGCATGGTTTTGTAGGGGGAAGTCATGTCTCACCAACTTGATTGAGGTTTTTGAAGAAGTGACAAAGATAATTGATGAGGGAATGGTTGTGGATGTCGTTTATATGGACTGTAGTAAGGTATTTGACAAGATCCCACATGGCAGACTAGTACAACAACTGAAATCACAAGGAATCGGGTGGGCTGGCTGGATGGAAACAGAACTGGCTTGGTGACAGAAGACAGACGGCAGGATGTTACGCTGCGCTCCTCCCAAAACTGTAAAATCCAACCCAAGGTCAACGGACCTTTCCATGGTCCACCCCTCGGCTTTCCGATTCCCATGGTGGGCGGAACGGGAAACTTCACCCCAGAGAGCAGGAGGGAATGAGTATTTTTTTTCAGAATGGTGACCTGTAGCTCGTAGTGTTCTGCAGGGATCAGTGCTGGGACCTATTTTGTTTGGAGGAAACGTGGGTGGTCTGATTAGTAAGTTTGTGGGTGACACGAAGATTGGTGGAGAGGGTAATAGTGCTGAGTTTACAACAGGATATAGAAAGATTGGAGATTTGGGCACAAATGGCAAATGAAATTTAATCTGGACGAATGCGAGGTAGTGCATTTTGGAGGATCAAGTTTGTGTGTGAATTGTACTGTAAATGGCAGAACCCTTTGGAACATTAAGACACAGAGGGATCTGGGCGTGCAGGCCCACAGTTCCCTAAAAGTGGCAACACAGGTGGCCATAGTTATTGAGAAGACATATGGCCGGGGCATTGAGTACAAGTGTTGGCAAATCATGTTGCAGCGATATAAAACCTTGGTTCGGCCGCATTTGGAGTATTGCACACAGTTCTGGTCGCCACACTACCAGAAGAATGTGGAAGCTTTGCAGAGCACAAATAAGGTTCAGCAGGCTGTTGCCTGGTCTCAAGGGTGTTGGCTGTGGTGAGAGGTTGAATAAACGAGGATTGTTTTCATTGGACAGCCAGAGGCTGAGTGGAGACCTGATAGAGGTTTAGAAACTTATGAGATGCATCGACATGGTGCAAATTCAGCAGCGTTTTCCCAGGGTGCAAGTGTCAATAAAAGGGTTCAATGTGAGAGAGGGTAAGTTTAAGGGAGATGTGCAGGGGAAGTTTTTCACGCAGATTGGTTGGCACCTGGAACATGCTACCAGAGGCGGTGGTTGATGCAGGTACATTAGCAACATTTAAGAGGCATCTGGATGGGTTCATGAATAGGGAGGGAATAGAGGGATACAGACCGAGTAGGGGCAGAAGTGTTTTTCAGTTCATTTAGCGCATCATAATTGGCACAGGCTTGGAGCGCCGAAGGGCGTGTTCTTGTGTTGTACTTTTCTTTGCTCGAGGAGCACTCTTACAACATGTTTAATGCGATTGAGGGACATGTGAAACCTATCTATGCAATAGCAGAGGTCGGTGGAAAGCAAACCAAGATGGTGATGGACACGGGAGCCTCTGCATCGGTGATCAGTGTAAAGACCAACAAGACAACTTGGGACTCGAACAAGCGCCAGCCCTTACTCAGACAGGGGTCAAACTGCAGATGTACACCGGAGAGCCCATCTCATTGCTTCCCGTGTGAGAAATGGACATTGCACACAACAGAAAAGAAGAACACATGTCCGTGTGGTAAAAGGGAAGGAGCCTTATCTATAGGGCATGGCTGGCTCAGTGAAGTTCTGTAGAACAGGGATGAAATAAAGCACACAAAGGTGACAGAGGATGGCATTCAGAAATATTCTGATGAACTGGGCACATTGCGTGGCTCTATAGTGAAGATATTTGTTGATCCACAGGCTATCCTCCTCGCTTTTTCAAGTACAGGACAGGGCCCTTCGCCATGAAAGGTAAAGTGGGGGAGGAGTTTGATTCCAAGCCTTTGCAGCCACTCGATGAGTCCATTCAGTTGGGGAGCATCAAATATTCCTGTTATTAAATATGATGATACTATGCGTACACGTGATTACCTGGAGGCCTGGAGTTTCTGATTTCAAATGTTCTGGGAACAATGGATAATCTGTTACAAGATTTTCCTCCTGTCGCAGTTCATTTTTATGACATCTAATTACAGGGAAAACTGAGGAGGAACACCTCAGCACCCTGAATCAAGTGTTAGAGTCTTCAGAGGCAGGATTGCGGCCTAACTAATGTTTTATAGAGCTGCAACATGATTTCCCACTGTCTACAGGACCGGAATAAATGCAACTTTCTCTCACCTTCCTCTCCAGAAAATATATGGAAGTTCTTTCAATCTCAAGGTCTCTCTCTGGTTGGCACTCTCACAATCCTGTGCTGGTTCACCTCTTAGTCCCGCAGTCCACACTCCTTGCTTACTTCCAGCTGTGGACTTTCTCAATCAATCCAGCATTCACCGGAGATCTGATTAAAGCAGGAATGAAAAAAAAAGTGACGAATAGTGCCAGGTGAACGAGAACGACA
Organism: Mustelus asterias; assembly: GCF_964213995.1. Taxonomy (NCBI): domain Eukaryota; kingdom Metazoa; phylum Chordata; class Chondrichthyes; order Carcharhiniformes; family Triakidae; genus Mustelus; species Mustelus asterias. The sequence continues at coordinate 1,509,628 of NW_027590131.1, forward strand.
ATTTTCTCACTCCCAGGTCAGCCCATAAACCAGAACTGAAAGAAAGATTCAATAAGACGGTTGGAAATGTTTCAATTAGAATGGCAATTTCCTCAATCCTGGGACAGTCCATCCAGTGAAGTGAACAGGGAATTTCAATAGGAGTGTTGGAAATGTTTAAATTACTGTATTTTCATTGGACACATTAATGAAGGTTACAAAATGTCTCATCAGACTATCCTAATTTTCAATCTGGGGTTTCATAAAATCCCGAGGTTGAAGAAGGGGTTTATTTGACCCATCGAGTCTGCCCCGATGACAATCCCACCCCAACCGTATTCCAGTAACCCCACATATTTACTCTGCTCATCCCCTGACATTCAGGTCAATTTAGCATGGCCAATCAACCTGGCAAGGAAGGTGGAGTCCCAAAAGAAGACCCAGAAGAAGAACCAGGATTCTGTGCAAACAGAAAGAGCATTTAAGACCGATGATCCAGTCCATGTGAGGAACTTCAAGGACGGCAACCATTGGACCCCCAAGATTATAACAGAAAAGACAGGGCTCATGTTGTACAAAGTCCAAGTGCAGGTCAAGATTATCAGGAAGCACCTGAACCATCACCAGAATAGAGAACCTGTGTCAGTACAGGCGACAGTACCAGTCACAGGCATGGCCACTGCCAGCGACGAGCCATAAATGGAGATCGAACACACGCTGGCCCCTCCAAGTGATTTGATTTGTTATTGTCATATGTATTCAGATACAGTGAATAGTATTGTTTCTTGCTCGCTATACAGACAAAGCATATTGTTCATAGAGAATGAAAGGAAAGAGTGCAGAATGTACTGTTACAGACATAGCGAGGGTGTAGAGAAAGATCAACTTAATGCGAGGTCGGTCCATTCAAATGTCTGATGGCAGCAGGGAAGAAGCTGTTTTTGAATCGGTTGGTACATGTCCTCAGACTTTTATATACTTTTCCCAACGGAAGAAGGGGGAAGAGGGAATGTCTGGGGTGCGTCGTGTCCTTTATTATGCTGACTGCTTTGCCGACGCAGCGTGAAGTGTAGACAGTGTCAGTGGCTGGTTTGCGTGATGGGATTGGGCTACATTCCCGACTCTTTGCAGTTTATTGCAGTCTTGGACAACGTAGGAGCCATACCAAGCTGTGATACAACCAGAAAGAATGCTTTCTATGGTGCATCGGTAAAGGTTGGTGAGAGTTGTAGCGGATATGCCAGATTTCCTTAGTCTCCTGCTACGGACTCCGACATGGAAGTGCAGAAGTCCAGTGGCCCTGGTGAAGCGGGGCCTCAAAAGGAACCAGATCGGTGACTTTGCCACACTTTCTCCAGAAGCAAAGGTCCCCCATCCACTTCACACCCACTGATCTGGTCCGACCTCCAGCTGACCCAAGGCCAGTCACTAAGCAGCAGAAAGGATGCTTGCTGGTGGGGGTGCAGGGAATAAATTGAATTGCGGGGGGAGAGAGGGATGTTATGATGGCCATGGGGAATCATCAATAGATCTCTGCTGGACCTCTTTTCCTCTGAGTATCAGCTCCCCTCGGGAAGGAGCAGCTGGTGGGGGAGGGGGGAGGTGAGGGAAGGGGGCGTTAAAATCAGTTGGCTCCACACAGGCCAGCAGTTGTTGACTCAGGGCTTATTTACACTCTACAGCAGTCGAATGGCACTCAACTGCCGCTGTAAATAAATGGGTGTATGGTGATGGAAAACTGGCCTTGGTAAGATTACTACACCTTGATATTATTTATTTTCATGGATATTAAAATAGTTTAAAACTCAATCAGCAGGCTCTGATATCTGCACTGGCTTTTTGTGAGAACAAGGTTCAATTTTTCTCACTCTGACATCTTCTTCCTACAATCATTTATCTCATTCCCTTCAAGGATGTCGGGGTCTGTTCTGAACCAGAAAAGATTCAAACCATCCCCTCCCAGTTTAACGCACTGTTTGATCTAACAATTCAATCCTGATGGTACCACAAGTAACCCGCTGTATTACTGAACGGGTATTTGTTTCCTACCCATCAATCTTTCAGAACATGAACAGTGCTTTCTTTCCTTTAACAGGATTTATTATCATTTTAATGAATGGAATTGACAGGATCTTACAGAGTAAGATAAAAAAATGGGGGCAGAATATTAAATTATACCCAATGCTAATTCATCCTCAGAAATATAACCAGTTCAACTAGTCTATCAGCAGCTCAGTCGCTGCACCTCAGGTATTAACCTAACAATTACAGCTCAGCTCCACCTGGAGCCATTGTGGGCGCTTGGAATGGAATTCAAAGCTGAACACACTGAGCTCCAACTAACCTCATTATAGCGACCTGTAAAAACTTATTCAAACTGAATCCAACATATACTGATTTCTGTATCAAGAATCAGTCTCAGCATGACCATCTGTCATTCATTTCCTACTCCATTCAAATCTGTCGCTTTTAAATCCAAAGAGTATTATCTCACATTGTGCCCCAAGAAGGTCCTCCCACAATCTCTTCACTGTCTGTGGAGACCCTGTGCTCCCTGTCCCTGGTTAATCGCATCACCTCTTATTCAAAATGAGAGGGATGGTGGGGAATAGAAACAAGTTGAGCTGTGAGGGTCCCAGTGTTGAATAAACTGTTTCTCAGTTACTGCCTGAGCTCACAGTGAGATAATAGCTACAGCCGCAAAGGATGGATTCACTGCGGGAGCTCACAGTTAGATAATAGCTACAGCCTCAAAGGATGGATTCACTGCGGGGAGCTCACAGTTAGATAATAGCTACAGCCGCAAAGGATGGATTCACTGCGGGAGCTCACAGTTAGATAATAGCTACAGCCACAAAGGATGGATTCACTGCGGGAGCTCACAGTGAGATAATAGCTACAGCCGCAAAGGATGGATTCACTGCGGGAGCTCACAGTTAGATAATAGCTACAGCCACAAAGGATGGATTCACTGCGGGAGCTCACAGTTAGATAATAGCTACAGCCACAAAGGATGGATTCACTGCGGGAGCTCACAGTGAGATAATAGCTACAGCCGCAAAGGATGGATTCACTGCAGGGAGCTCACAGTTAGATAATAGCTACAGCCGCAAAGGATGGATTCACTGCAGGGAGCTCACAGTTAGATAATAGCTACAGCCGCAAAGGATGGATTCACTGCAGGGAGCTCACAGTTAGATAATAGCTACAGCCACAAAGGATGGATTCACTGCGGGAGCTCACAGTTAGATAATAGTTACAGCCGCAAAGGATGGATTCACTGCGGGAGCTCACAGTTAGATAATAGCTACAGCCACAAAGGATGGATTCACTGCAGGGAGCTCACAGTTAGATAATAGCTACAGCCGCAAAGGATGGATTCACTGCGGGAGCTCACAGTTAGATAATAGCTACAGCCACAAAGGATGGATTCACTGCGGGGAGCTCACAGTTAGATAATAGCTACAGCCGCAAAGGATGGATTCACTGCGGGGAGCTCACAGTGAGATAATAGCTACAGCCGCAAAGGATGGATTCACTGCGGGGAGCTCACAGTTAGATAATAGCTACAGCCGCAAAGGATGGATTCACTGCAGGGAGCTCACAGTTAGATAATAGTTACAGCCGCAAAGGATGGATTCACTGCGGGAGCTCACAGTTAGATAATAGCTACAGCCACAAAGGATGGATTCACTGCAGGGAGCTCACAGTTAGATAATAGCTACAGCCGCAAAGGATGGATTCACTGCGGGAGCTCACAGTTAGATAATAGCTACAGCCACAAAGGATGGATTCACTGCAGGGAGCTCACAGTTAGATAATAGTTACAGCCGCAAAGGATGGATTCACTGCGGGAGCTCACAGTTAGATAATAGTTACAGCCGCAAAGGATGGATTCACTGCGGGGAGCTCACAGTTAGATAATAGCTACAGCCGCAAAGGATGGATTCACTGCGGGAGCTCACAGCGAGATAATAGCAACAGCCGCAAAGGATGGATTCACTGCAGGGAGCTCACAGTTAGATAATAGCTACAGCCACAAAGGATGGATTCACTGCGGGAGCTCACAGTTAGATAATAGCTACAGCCGCAAAGGATGGATTCACTGCGGGGAGCTCACAGTTAGATAATAGTTACAGCCGCAAAGGATGGATTCACTGCGGGGAGCTCACAGTTAGATAATAGCTACAGCCGCAAAGGATGGATTCACTGCGGGAGCTCACAGTTAGATAATAGCTACAGCCACAAAGGATGGATTCACTGCAGGGAGCTCACAGTTAGATAATAGCTACAGCCGCAAAGGATGGATTCACTGCGGGAGCTCACAGTTAGATAATAGCTACAGCCACAAAGGATGGATTCACTGCAGGGAGCTCACAGTTAGATAATAGTTACAGCCGCAAAGGATGGATTCACTGCGGGGAGCTCACAGTTAGATAATAGCTACAGCCGCAAAGGATGGATTCACTGCAGGGAGCTCACAGTTAGATAATAGCTACAGCCACAAAGGATGGATTCACTGCGGGAGCTCACAGTTAGATAATAGCTACAGCCGCAAAGGATGGATTCACTGTGGGGAGCTCACGGTTAGATAATAGCTACAGCCGCAAAGGATGGATTCACTGCGGGGAGCTCACAGTTAGACAATAGCTACAGCCACAAAGGATGGATTCACTGCGGGAGCTCACAGTTAGATAATAGCTACAGCCACAAAGGATGGATTCACTGCGGGAGCTCACAGTTAGATAATAGCTACAGCCACAAAGGATGGATTCACTGTGGGGAGCTCACAGTTAGACAATAGCTACAGCCACAAAGGATGGATTCACTGCGGGAGCTCACAGTTAGATAATAGCTACAGCCGCAAAGGATGGATTCACTGCGGGAGCTCACAGTGAGATAATAGCTACAGCCGCAAAGGATGGATTCACTGCGGGGAGCTCACAGTTAGATAATAGCTACAGCCGCAAAGGCTGGATTCACTGCGGGGAGCTCACAATTAGATAATAGCTACAGCCGCAAAGGATGGATTCACTGCGGGGAGCTCACAGTTAAATAATAGCTACAGCCACAAAGGATGGATTCACTGCGGGGAGCTCACAGTGAGATAATAGCTACAGCCACAAAGGATGGATTCACTGTGGGGAGCTCACAGTTAGATAATAGCTACAGCCGCAAAGGATGGATTCACTGCGGGGGAGCTCACAGTCAAATAATAGCTACAGCCACAAAGGATGGATTCACTGCGGGGAGCTCACAGTGAGATAATAGCTACAGCCGCAAAGGATGGATTCACTGCGGGAGCTCACAGTTAGATAATAGCTACAGCCACAAAGGATGGATTCACTGCGGGAGCTCACAGTTAGATAATAGCTACAGCCACAAAGGATGGATTCACTGCGGGAGCTCACAGTTAGATAATAGCTACAGCCGCAAAGGATGGATTCACTGCGGGAGCTCACAGTTAGATAATAGCTACAGCTGCAAAGGATGGATTCACTGCGGGGAGCTCACAGTTAGATAATAGCTACAGCTGCAAAGGATGGATTCACTGCGGGAGCTCACAGTTAGATAATAGCTACAGCCGCAAAGGATGGATTCACTGCAGGGAGTGGAGGAGAATAATCTCCCTGGGAGGCGACACATTTAAATGGAAGGAAGAAAGAGATACTTCACAATCAGTTCAGAAACTACATTCCCACTTGACCTCAACCACACCGGCTTTACTGTCACTGTGCAGGTCCTGCCTTTGTCAATTCAATGCAGCCTGGTTATCTCAGTAGAAATCATACCAATCATCTGAGCTGACCCTGTTTATAATACCCGTGTCTGAGTTTCACCCTCTGGTAAAAGTTATGAGATTATTTCGAGGTTTCTATATATAGGAGAGAGTAACCAATTGAACCAGTTTGACAAGTCTGCACCCAATTCAGCTAGAAACAATGTTTGAGGCTGATTAGAGAGGTTATCATTTCCAATTCAGTCAGTGCAGTGAATTTCTATCTGTAACATTACAAAAAGTCACAGTGTACATCTGATATTTTGACTTTTAACCAAACACTTGAGAGTGCGGTCATTACCCGAGTATTGGTTGGAGCAGGGAAATGCAGACTGTGCAGCTAAACTCTGCATGTTGAGGGCATGATGTGGAGATGCCGGCGTTGGACTGGGGTAAACACTGTAAGACGTCTCACAACACCAGGTTAATTTGGTAGCACAAGCCACTAGCTTTCGGAGTGCTGCTCTTTCGCCAGGTAAGTTGGAGTTCTGTTTGCAAACAGGGCATATCAAGACACAAACTCAATTTACAAAATAATGATTGGAATGCGAGTTTTTACAGTTAATCAAGTCTTAAAGGTACAGACAATGTGAGTGGAGACAGGGTTAAGCACATATGAAAGAGGTGTGTATTGTCTCCTGCCAGGACAGTTAGTGAGATTTTGCAAGCCCAGGCGAGTCGTGGGGGTTACAGATAGTGTGACATGAACCCAAGATCCCGGTTGAGGCCATCCTCATGTGTGCGGAACTTGGCTATCAGTTTCTGCTCAGCGACTCTGCGTTGTCGTGTGTCGTGAAGGCTGCCTTGGAGAACGCTTACCCGAAGATCAGAGGTGAATGCCCGTGACCGCTGAAGTGTTCCCCAACAGAAAGAGAACACTCTTGCCTGATAATTGTCGAGCAGTGTTCATTCATCCGTTGTCGTAGCGTTGAGGGCACCAGAGCTCTAAAATGAATTCCCTGTAATTACAAAAACCCATATCGAGGAAGGTCCAGGGCCCAGCCCGGTCTGAACTGGGATGTGGGAATGCTCTGATTCACCTCATTCCATCCCTCTTAAAAATGAAAATAATGGTGTGGAACAGGAGTGGTCTGATTCTGGGAGCCTCACTGTTAAACAGATCACCTTCATCACTGCTCCAGCTCAGTCACTGTATAAAACCTCATGGAAGGGGAATGGCTACAACAGCCCATGTAAAATAATCTGACTGAGAAAATGGTTTAAAATAAAGAAATACATAAAGTACAGGAGCAGACAAATCTTACCTTGACCTGCAGATTCTCTGCTTCCGTGTGGAGTCTGCTAGTTTTCTCTTTGTAAACTCTTTGCTACCAAACGTAATGTTGTTCCTGGTTTTCTTTCAGCAAATCACAGTTCAGTAATTGGATCTGATCTCTGTAATTTGAGATTTGTATTACATCTCGATGGGTTGAATGGTTCCTGCTGTGCTGAAACGACTCTGACTCTGTCTCTGTCCTCCGACTGGAAGTTGCTATTCAGAAAACACATCATTGAGCCAATTTAAAAACTCTTTGAACTGTGAACAAAGTTAGTTACAAACAATTTGTAATTAATTGCTGTCACACAGTGAGTTCAATCGGAGTCATGCCTCCAGAACGAATCACTGGGTTTCAACCTGAAACTGTTTAAAAACTCCATCGATTTTCTTATGTTTAGACTTTCAAACAAAGGGCCAGTGTCAGATGTTTCAATGCAGGATCTGATAACTTTAAAGGTGAACACATTAACTGTTTAACTGCTGAATGGAAGTGGGGCTGCACAGTGAGAAATGTATTTCCCCATGCTCAGTCATATAATGAAACTGGATCTTATTCACTCCAGGCTGCCTGTCGACCCTGCCTCCTGTGTTCACTGACCGACATTGGGATTCAGTCCAGAAATGCCTTGATTTTAAAGTTCTCATTCCCATCTTCAATTTTCTGAACGATTTCATCCCTTCCGATATCTTTAACATTCTCCAACGCTGGAACCATCCAAAGTTTCAGCGTTCTTTCAATTCTGCGTCCCTCATTTCTTTCATCCCTCCATTGTCAGCCGTGCCTTCATCTGCCTGGGTCCAGAGCTCCAGAATTTACTCCCATCTGTCCCTTAGAAATCTTTTACAAATCTGCCTCTTTTATCAAGCTTTTACTCTCCTGTCCAGTAAGGACAGTAAGACAATAAACTTGCCTCATTTTGCTCCAGTGAAGGACTTTGGAATATTTTATAGCATTAAAGGAGCTATAAGAATGCAAATCGCTTTTGTTGAAATCAAAGCAAAATACTGTGAATATTGGAATCTGAACCAAAGGGTGGGATGGGTGGCCCAGTGGTTAGCACCGGTGACTCTCAGTGCGAGAGACCCGGGTTCGATTCCCGGCTTGGATCACTGTGTGTGGACTTTGGACGTTCAACCTTTGTTGACCTGGGTTTCCTCCGTTGCTCCGGTTTCCTCCCACAGTCCGAAAGACGTGCTGCTTAGGTGCATTGGCCACGCTAAATTCTCCCTCAGTGTAACCTGAACAGGCGCCGGAGTGTGGCGACTTGGGGATTTTCACAGTAACTTCATTGCAGTGTTAATGTAAGCCTACTTGTGACACGAATAAATAAACATAAACAGAAAACACTGGAAAATCTCAGCAGGTTTGACAGCATCTGTGGAGAGTGAATAGAGCCAACAGCCCTCAGCAGAGCTGACCATGGTCCTTGCGGGCATTCCCCTCGGTGAAATGGAGCTCGTGGCAACAGGCTCTGAACTTTTGCACAAGACAAACACTTCGCTGCTCTCTCCTCGATTTGGGTATCGAGCCCTGACCACCAAAAATAACTTCTTTAATAACTCAGCTTCCCTCTGGAAACTTGACTGACGATATTTTATGGTATGTCAAGGCTGACTGTGAGAAATGGAATCCTAGTATGAGGCCCAAAAAACATTGTTAGTGACCGATTATCCATTAATTCAGTACATTTCCTTCCACATCGGTGTTGCCCTGATTCTGAAAATGATTCCTGGAGCTTCCTTTTGTTTGTGTGCAGAGTTCATTCCTGCTCTGTTCAAGGTCTTGGTGCAAAAACTATCGGCTTCTCTTTCCCATCGGGCATTGCGTGAGAAACTGCTGCCTCCATCCCATAAGGCGATGCGTTATGTGCCAGTTGCAAAGGTAAATTTGGATTAAAGTGTGTCAGGATTTCTGACTTTACTAGTACCTCTTTAGCTTGTACGAAGGCTTTCTCACACACATCCACCCATTTCCATTTCTGTTTCCTCTTATGACACAAAAAGTTGTGTAAATGTTTAAGAATAGTCGCTAGATTAGTGACAAACCTTTCATGAAAAATACTTTAATAAGCTCAAAGGAGAATTAAGATGATTGATGTTGAGGTGCAGGTGCGTCAGAAATGGCTTTGACTTTTGAAGGCAATTTGTGCAGTCTCTTTGCATCTATAGAAGATTGGAAATCTTCCGTATTTATCTTTCCGTAATCTTAATCCATGATCTTCTAGTCTCTGGAGTGTGGCATCTAGGTTGTGGAGATGTTCTTCCTCATTCTTTCCAGTAACTTAGATATGGCCGATGAAACACTGGACTCTTTCTAATCCGCTTAGAATTTGATCCATGGCACATTGGAACAGCACAGGTGCAGACATGATGCCAAATGGAAGTCTTGTCTATCTGAATAGCCCTTGGTGTGTCACAATCGTCAAATATTGTTGTGAATCTGGATCCACATTCATCTGGAGATAAACACGATTAAGATCAATTTGACTGAAGTGTTGCCTTTAGCCGAACCAGTGAATAAATCCACCTTTCCATCATACAACATCTGTTAGCTCTGGGATCAGGCATTTCCCGAGAGTAATCATTAACTCTCCACAGCCGGTGTGACACAGACAGCTGCCCAGTGAAATCCAGAGAGTCCCACTGGTCTCCACAACCTGGTTACAGGTGGGATCCTGTTCACTGAGACTCCACACTGGGAAATCCCATTGGTTAAAGATTTACTCCCAGTGCAGGATGAAACCAGACTAATTCCCACGGCAGAGAATATTCTCAAGGGAAATGTGGAGTTTGGTGATCAATGGTGAATTAAATAATCCTTCACTTGGTTTCTAACAGCCTGGCAGGGTTGTACTATGTTAACATTTATGTTTGATGTGTTTGATTTGATGGAGTTTTGATATTAAGCTCTGGTAATGTATGAATTATATCTCTGCACTTATACATTATAAGTGGATATGATTCCTCTGGACAGTGACAATCTCCATGAGATGAGTGCCCTGGTTGAAGCTCTAACTTGAATACAGTGACCAAATTTCTCATTGTGTCAGCAGTTGACCAATGAACACTGTAGGAGGTGAAAGTAGTTACCACTCTTCTACTAATATTAACATCAATGTATAATATTTTCATTCGTAAAGGTATCATCAAATAAGGTCATATGGATTGAACTGAAGAACAAGAAAGGGACACTGACAGTTCTGGGAGTATAACATCTACCCCAGACAGTCAAAAGGAAGTCAAAGAGCAAATATGTAGTGACATTGCTGAGAAGAATGTACTCAAGAGGCGGCTGGATATAGCATGTGGGGCAAATGGGATCAAAGGTTCTGGGGAGAAAGCAGGATGAGGCGATTGAGTTGGACGATCAGCCATGATCGTAGTGAATGGCGGAGCAGCTCAAAGGGCTAAATGGCTCCTCCTGCTCCTATCTTCTATGTTTCTCTGCATAGAACATAGCACAGGAAACGGCCCTTCAGCCCACGATTTTGTGCTGAACATGATGCCAAATTAAACTAATCCCTTCTGCCTGCCCCTGGTCCGTATAACTCTCTTTTTTGTCTATTCATGTGCTTCTCTAAAAGCCTATTAAATTCCCCTATCGTATCACCCCTGGCAACGCGTTCCAGACACCAACCACCGCCACCCCTGGCAACGCGTTCCAGACACCTACCACCACCACCCCTGGCACCGCGTTCCAGACACCAACCAGCGCCACCCCTGGCAACGCGTTCCAGACACCTACCACCGCCACCCCTGGCACCGCGGTCCAGACACCAACCAGCGCCACCCCTGGCAACGCGTTCCAGACACCTACCACCGCCACCCCTGGCAACGCGTTCCAGACACCTACCACCACCACCCCTGGCAACGCGTTCCAGACACCTACCACCGCCACCCCTGGCAACGCGGTCCAGACACCTACCACCACCACCCCGGCAACGCGTTCCAGACACCTACCACCACCACCCCTGGCAACGCGTTCCAGACACCTACCACCGCCACCCCTGGCAACGCGTTCCAGACAATTACCACCACCACCCCTGGCACCGCGGTCCAGACACCTACCACCACCACCCCGGCAACGCGTTCCAGACACCTACCACTACCACCCCTGGCAACGCGTTCCAGACACCAACCACCGCCACCCCTGGCAACGCGGTCCAGACACCTACCACCGCCACCCCTGGCACCGCGTTCCAGACACCTACCACCACCACCCCTAGCAACACGTTTCAGACACCTACCACCACCACCCCTGCCAACGCGTTCCAGACACCTACCACCGCCACCCCTGGCACCGCGGTCCAGACACCTACCACTCTGAGTAAAAAATATGCCTCTCACATCTCTGTTGAACAATCCCCCTCTCACGTTAAGTGCAGGCCTCTTAGTAGTAACTCTCGGTAGAAATTCTTCTAGTAAATGTCAACCCTATGATCATTTTATAGATTCCTTTCAGGTCTCCCCTCAGCCTCTGCCACTGCAGAGAAAAGAACCCGAGTTTGTCCATCCTCTCCTTATAGCTCATATCCCCTAATCTAGGCAGCATTCTGGTAAACCTCTTCTGCACCCTCTCCAAAGCCTCCACACCCCTCCTGCAACGTGGCAACCAGAATTGAACACAATACTCGAAGTGCAGCCGAACCGAAGTTTTAGAAAGCTGCAACATGACATCCGAACTCTTAAACTCAATGCCCCGACCAATAAAGACAAGCATGCCGTACACTTTCTTTACGACCATATCTACTTGTATAGCCCCTTTCAGGGAGCTATGGACTTGAACCCCAAGATCCCTCTGTCCATCAATGCTATCCAGGGTCCTGCCATTGACTCTATACTTACCCTTAACATTTGACCTTCCAAAGTGCAGCACTTCACACTTGCCCGGATTAAACTCCATCTGCTATCTCTCTGCAAATATCTGCAACTGATCTATATCCCGCTGTATCCTTTGACAACCTTCTATACTATCCACAACTCCACATACCTAGAGTTGTCTGCAAATTTACTGACCCATCCATGTTATCATCCAAGTCATTTATATATATCCCAAAGCAATAGGTCCCAGTGCGTATCCCTGTGGAACATAACTAGTCACGGACCTCCAGCCAGAAAAACACCCTTCTACCACAACTCTGACTTCTTTGGGCAAGTCAATTCGGAATCCAAGTGGCCAAGTCACCGTGGATCCCATGCTTGTAAATCTTTTGGATGAGCCTAACATAAGGGGCCTTGTCAAAAGCCTTACTAAAGTCCATGTAGACTAAATCCACTACTCTACCCTCATCGATCACCTTCATCACCCCTCAAAAAAACCAATCAAGTTAGTAAGACATAACCTGCCCCACACAGGCACATGCTGACTTTCCCGAATAGGCCTGGCCTTTCCAAGTGCAGAAACAAAATGGCAGCGATCAAAGTGGATTTCAACTGTCCCAGAATTAACTGAGATGAATTGAGGTTGGGGGGCAAAGAGCAATCAAAATGCATTTGTCCAACAATATACTCTACACATGAAGTTTACAAAAGTATATTACAAGACTACTCAAAGCTGACAGCACACAAAGTGCAAAACAAATAAGTTTCTCCCAATTCTGTATGTTATTTACTCCATTCACAATCACAGTTAACATTTAGCGTGAACATACGTCAAACGTGTAGCCTGAGGGTTTATTTTGAGTTTTCATTCTCTCGGTGAGGAGTCTTAAAAAGCAGCCTTTTCCCTTTGTGGGAGCTGCCCCAGATTTTACTGTGGCCCCAGTACGTTATCCTGAACCTGGGAATGTGTCAGTCTGCGATTACAGAGCTGGAATTAAAAAGGAACTCGCAAAAGCAAAGAGAGGGCAGGAAACAATAAGGGGGCTGTAAAAAGGAAAGACAAAATATATTTTATAAAGACAAAAAATGCAAACAGATAACTCAGGCAAGAGTTCCAAGGATTAAAAAACAAAATGGTAACTTGTGGATGGAGAGAGACGAAATGCACAGGGTTCTTAATGATCTGTGTGTCTGTTTTCACAAAACAGGGAAGCGAAGCAGACCTCTCAGTTAAAGATGAGGGTTGTGAAATATTGAATGTGTTAAACTTAGTGAGGGATGAAGTGTTGAGATATTCACCATCTTTGAAAGATTTGGATGAAATGCATCCCAGGCTGCCAAGATGAGTAAGGGAATAAAAAGAAGAAGCTTTAACCATCACTTTCCAGTGCTCTTTGGCTGCAGCGTGATGTTGTCAGATTGGGGAACTGCTAATGTTGTACAGTTATTTAAAAAGCAGCAAGGGGTAATTACAGGTCAGTCAGTTTGATCTTGGTGGACAAATTATTCAAAGACCTTCGGACAGTTATTATAAATGCTCCTTTGGAAAGGCATCAATTGGTAAAAGAAAGGTGATGTCTGACTATCCTCACTGAATTTTTTTCAGATGAGAGAGACACTTGTTTGATGCAGTCTACGTGGGTTTTAGTGAGGTTTTTCTGACAACTGGTCAGAAAAGTAAAAGCCATTGGATCCAAGGGAAAGAAAGTGGTCATTTGGATCCAAAACTGGCTCAGTGGCTAGAATCAAATTGTAATGGTGGATGGATATTTTTTGTAATTGAATGACTATCCAGTGAGGACTCCGTACTCGGCGCCTTGCTGTTTGTGGTAAATATCAATAATTCAGTCCTAAATATAGCAGTGATCGGCACAAGGAAGGTCCTCTGCTTATTTCTCCACTCTTCACAGTTCTGAACATTCCTCTGTAGTTCTTCGTCAGAGCCTCCCATTTCCAACTTCAACGAGCAATAATCTGAGCGAAAGGCGTGAAGAAGTTTCCTGACTTCCTGTAAACTAAACACAAGTCCTCTTCCTGAAGAGTGCTCCACCCGTAAGCAGCCATTGTACCTCAGGGTTCCAGCACTTCCAATATTGCGATCAAACATTTACTGGTTCCATCACCATTGGCCAGGCCTCATAAACCCGACATGGGAGACTTAATTGGGGCTGGAGTGAATTGCAGAAGCAAAACCTTCCTGAGATTGCAAATGATCCTCCTGCACTGACTTCAATATAGGAGCCATGATTAAGAAGTTTGCAAGTTATATGAAAATTGGTTGAGTCGTTAACAGTGAGACAGAAAGCTTTAGAATGAAGGAAGATGTCTGTGGACTGAACAGCTGGGCAGAAAAGTGTCAAATAAAATTAATCCAGAGTAGTGTGAGGTAATGCATTTAGAAAAGGCAAATAAGCCGATGAAATACACAATAAATGGATGGATCGGGGAAAGAGAGACCAAAGAAACAGAGATATGTTGGAATCCAGGACAAGCTGCATGTACAGAATATTGGTCAAGGCATTAAATGTAAGAAGTTACATTAATCTTATCTTCTGTCTGCAAAACATCCCTGTCTCTTCATTTCCGTGTCGTGTGTGTCAGTTCTATCCCTGATCCTCTGCATCAATGAGATAGAAATTTCTTGCAACTTGCTGAAATGAAACAAATTGGAAATGTGACTGTATCCCTTTTCAGTGAAGCTCACAGCTTTACCCTCTGTGTGAAAGCTGCTGCCCATCCTCAGCATGGAATTCAATTTAAACATTCCCCACTTACTGCAGAGAAGGGAGCGGCCCCATTCCAGGCATCAAATTCAACCAGTTTGACAACCTGCGGCTAATTCAACTGTCAACAAGTTTCATTCGAAATTTTACTTTAACTCTTCTTGTTCCAGAGATGTTCAGTAAATCAGTCAAACGATAAGAAACAAATTCCAACTGGGACTTCGGAACTTTGAGCAAACATTGATTTCCTGATATTTGTGGTTTCACCCCAGAGCCCAGGAGCCAGTTCCTTGTCAATGAGCTGAGAGAAGGGCTGTTTCTCTACATGGAGATTAACCATTTAACTTCCAAACTGAATGATCTCTGAGCAACAATGGCTGCAGCTGTTGGGCAATGAGCACTAACACTCCAGTTACATTTATTATTGTAAACCAGCAACTGAGACACCAGATTCTGGCCCAATGGAGTTATTCAAGAAGATGCTCAGAATTTCACTAACTCAGGATGACAAGTGAAGTGAATCTATGGCAGGTCATCGTCAACTGTCCTTATCGAGGATGACATCTACTCAGGGTAAATGGAGTTAAGATGCAGATTAGGCAACATTTAATTAAATAGAGGAAGAGGCTCAAGGGGCGGAATAATTTCATCCTGTTACTGTATTTAAATGTTGGTTGAATAATGAAGTGTGAAACTTCTGGAGGATTTGCACCTCCCTTTTAATCAGTTGATCTTGGATTGTTTATTTCAGATGGTGCAACATTTTTATTCAGAGAATGATCAGATAATCGGGTTCAAAGGGCAAACTTTAGAAACGATAGTTTAGCAAAAACACTTTCAATGTTCCATCCTGTGCCAGTTATAGAATCAGGCCCCTAAACTTACTGATAGTTTTATTCTGGGTTCAACCAAATCTCTGAACAAAAGATTTGCTATCGAGTGATTTTAAATATACAGATTTGGAAATTACTGATTTATAACCTGATCCAACATGCTGAGGATTCTAGATCGGATCCACGAGGTTAAATATCAATTTTGATGTTAAATTGATAAGAGTAGGACAGGTGAGAGCAGTGTGCACTCTAACACTGCTTCCAACTCTCCATCTCTGTTGGGTGAGGTCCACTGGTTCTCCTGCACCCACTTGGCAGGACAAGACAACAATTCAGGTTGTTGTTTTACTGTGTGTAAATTACAGACAGTGTGGGCCTCCAAATGAAAAGAGAGAATCGAGCCAAAGTTTTGAGTCAAGATGACCCTTCATCTGAACTTGTATTTTAGCTCATTCTTTAAGTTTCCTAACCTACTCGCTGTAATTGAATCAGAATTTGACCGTATTTAATTCCTAGAAATCGGGAACACAGAGGGACTAAGTGAGTTGGTAAAGCTACAGCATAAAAAAACTGGAAATCTATGAATAGGCAGTGTGAGGCCATCCACTTCAGTTCTGAGTATTTTCTCTGTGGGAAGTTGGATGAAAAAGTGATTACCATCTCCAGGTAAAAGACATAAAAGCAAAGAGTTCAGGGAAGGAATTTCAGAGCTGCAGGTCAAAGGGAGTGGAGATACACAGGAGGCCAAACGTGGAGGAATGCTGAGATCTCAGAGGGGAAAAACCATAGACCTATGTGAACAGGAGGTTGAAAATTCTCGGTCTGGAAGAAGACACAGTGCTAAAGAGAAATGAGGCCTCAAAGGGATATGAAATGCAGGGTGAGATAGTTCTCTTCGGATGACAAACGGAATAATTTTGGCTTATACACTGAGTTGAGAGGAATAAGCGGTGATTGCACTGAAACATACAAGTATCTGAAAGGGCTGGGCAATGTAGACACTAAGTAATTGTTTTCCACTCGTTTGGAAATTGAAAACAGCAGTGCAGGATCTCAGGATAAGCCGTGGATTGTTTAGAATTGGGATGAGGAGAAATGTTTTCACTCAGAGGGTTGTGAATCTTTGGAATTCTCTACCCCAGAGAAGGTGGATGATCCAGCACTGAAAATATTCAGGACTGAGATTTCTGATCTCTTATCGAGTGAAGGGATATGAGGAGCAGCTGGGAAAGTGGAGTTGGGGCAGAAGAGCAGCCACGATTATATTCAATGCAGAGCAGGGGCAAGGGGCCATGCAGTCGACAACTGACACTATTTCTGATGTGTTTAAATTAAAACAGTAAGAAGTTTAACAACACCAAGTTAAAGTCCAACAGGTTTATTTGGTAGCAAAAGCCACACAAGCTTTCGAGGCTCTAAGCCCCTTCTTCAGGTGAGTGGGAATTCTGTTCACAAACAGAACTTATAAAGACACAGACTCAATTTACATGAATAATGGTTGGAATGCGAATACTTACAACTAATCCAGTCTTTAAGAAACAAAACAATGGGAGTGGAGAGAGCATCAAGACAGGCTAAAAAGATGTGTATTGTCTCCAGACAAGACAGCCAGTGAAACTCTGCAGGTCCACGCAACTGTGGGGGTTACAGATAGTGTGACATGAACCCAATATCCCGGTTGAGGCTGTCCTTGTGTGTGCGGAACTTGGCTATCAGTTTCTGCTCAGCGACTCTGCGCTGTCGTGTGTCGCGAAGGCCGCCTTGGAGAACGCTTACCCGAATATCAGAGGGCGAATGCCCGTGACCGCTGAAGTGTTCCCCAACAGGAAGAGAACAGTCTTGCCTGGTGATTGTCGAGCGGTGTTCATTCATCCGTTGTCGCAGCGTCTGCATAGTTTCCCCAATGTACCATGCCTCGGGACATCCTTTCTTGCAGCGTATCAGGTAGACAACGTTGGCCGAGTTGCAAGAGTATGTACCGTGTACCTGGTGGATGGTGTTCTCACGTGAGATGATGGCATCTGTGTCGATGATCCGGCACGTCTTGCAGAGGTTGCTGTGGCAGGGTTGTGTGGTGTCTTGGTCACTGTTCTCCTGAAGGCTGGGTAGTTTGCTGCGGACAATGGTCTGTTTGAGGTTGTGCGGTTGTTTGAAGGCAAGAAGTGGGGGTGTGGGGATGGCCTTGAGTTTCACTGGCTGTCTTGTCTGGAGACAATACACATCTTTTTAGCCTGTCTTGATGCTCTCTCCACTCCCATTGTTTTGTTTCTTAAAGACTGGATTAGTTGTAAGTATTCGCATTCCAACCATTATTCATGTAAATTGAGTCTGTGTCTTTATAAGTTCTGTTTGTGAACAGAATTCCCACTCACCTGAAGAAGGGGCTTAGAGCCTCGAAAGCTTGTGTGGCTTTTGCTACCAAGTAAACCTGTTGGACTTTAACCTGGTGTTGTTAAACTTCTTACTGTGTTTACCCCAGTCCAACGCCGGCATCTCCACATTTAAATTAAAAGCCAGACATTTGCCAACTGGGCAGTAATATACAAATTAACACTTTCAGTTCACTGCCTGGCAGACAGTAAAAGAAGATATTAATGTCCATGGAGAAGTAGTCAGGGTCAAAGCGGCAGTCAAGTTCACACATTTAGCCAATTAGGAATGGCTGGAACAGAAAAGAGAAAGATCTTACAATGGAGCGTGGACAGTCTTAACAACCATCACCTTGTCTGAATCCGCAATCACCAGCTTCCCCTTTCCCAAAATACAAATGAAGAACGTATCCACCCGCTGCTCTCCATTTATTCAATTGCAGCTCCCAGCTTCACTTCCAACTGAAATCCTTCATGATCATTTGTGCTGCAATTTGAAAGGGAGCCCAAAAACAGAGACTTGGGAAAAAGGGCAGAGATTTTTAAAGACAACACTGTTTAAAAAGCTGGGAAAAATTCCAAATGCCGAATTCGCGTAAAAACTGGAGTAATTCCCGCTGGGGTTTATTTTGGTGGGATTTTCAAATCTCCCACACTGTGCGCACTGCAGAATGCACTCGCGTGAATCTCCTTCAAAACCCAGGGCGGAGCCTATTCCAGCCGGAGAGGCTGGTGGCAGAGCACTGAGCGGGTCACTGTGCAGACGCTGCTTTGTCAGAGCAGAGACTGGGGCTGGCGCAGTAATCCACACTGCCAGCCTCCCGATTGCTGTCCAGCCCCGCGACCCCACACACATTACTGACCGTGCGACCCCCCCACCCCTCCCCCCACACGTCCTGATCACTGGTCTCGCAGACATGTCTGGGCCAGCCATGACCTCTCTACCCCCCACCCAACCTCCCCCACTGGCCTGGAGGGGGACTGGGGGGAGATGCTTGCGGCCCCAAAGACTTCAGTCCCAGGCCCGCTATGCAAATGGTCATCAGTATAATTTATACAGCTCCGCACCGATTTCTGGCACAAAGCTGACTGCGCCAAAAATCTGGCCAGTGACACACGGAGGCCGTGGCACCCAGCGGGAAGCCCGCTACACGGTCTTCGCTTGCGTCTCTTGGCTCACTGCACTGCTAGTGGACTGGGGGAATCACCCCCATAAACTACAAAAGGCGAGAGAAGGTTATGTTTATCATTCACCAGTTCAGCCTCAGCTTCAGCACTGCACCCAATTTGAGGTCTCTGGAAAGAATGTAAAGCAGCATTTCTGGCACAGCTCCAAGAATCAGGATCTTTACCAAATGACTGCAAAGGTTCATGAAGGTGGCTCATCGCCACCTTCTTATCGACAATTAGGGATCAGCAACAAATGCCGGTGATGTCCCGATTCCATTGACAGAGAAGAAAAACTTCAGTTTTTTAGACCATGGAGAAACTGGCACTATTCTCCGAGAGCAAAGAATAAAGAGCGTCTGAACAGGGGAGTTCAAAATGAGGAGGCTTTGATAATGAGAAGTGTTTCCACTGACAAAAGGGTCAGAAGCAGATAAGGACAGATTTATGGCGTTCTGTAATTGGTAAAGGAACCAGAAGGGAGATGAGCTATCTTTTAAACAGCAAGTTCTGATCTGGAAAGAACTATCTGAAAAAGTGAGGCCACAAATAACCTCCCCTCCTGTTCTCCCTCCAACTGCTCTAACTGAGGATTTTAGGGTTTTGAATGGAATTATCAGTTGACAGAAATTTTACTCACTGGTGTGAGAGTCGCCGGGTCCGGATGGGATGTACCCCAGGTTACTGTGGGAGGCGAGGGAAGAGATTGCAGAGCCTCTGGCGACGATCTTTGCGTCGTCGATGGAGACGGGAGAGGTGCCGGAGGATTGGAGGATTGCGGATGTGGTTCCTATTTTCAAGAAGGGGAATAGGGATAGCCCAGGAAATTACTGACCGGTGAGTCTAACCTCAGTAGTTGGTAAGCTGAGGGACAAGATTTATGAGCATTTAGAGAGGTTTAGTATGCTCAAGAATACTCAGCGTGGCTTTGTCAAAGGCAGATCGTGCCTTATGAGCCTGATGGAGTTCTTCGAAAATGTGACGAAACACATTGACGAAGGGAAAGCAGTAGATGTGGTTTATATGGATTTTAGCAAGGCGTTTGATAAGGTCCCCCATGCAAGGCTTCTAGAAAAGGTGAGAGGGCATGGGATCCAAAGGGCTGCTGCCCTGTGGATCCAGAACTGGCTTGACCAAAGGAGGCAGAGTGTGTGCATGGATGGGTCTTTTTCTAAATGGAGGTCGGTCACCAGTGGTGTGCCCCAGGAACCTTGCTGTTTGTCACTTTCATAAATGACCTGGATGAGGAAGTGGAGGGATGGGTTGGTAAGTTTGCCGAAGGTTGGTGGGGTTGTGGATAGTCTGGAGGGATGTCAGAAGTTACAAAGGGACATAGATAAGAATGCAAGACTGGGCGGAGAAGTGGCAGATGGACTTCAACCCAGATAAATGCGTAGTGGTCCATTTTGGCAGGTCAAATGGGATGAAGGAGTACAATATAAAGAGAAATAGTCTTAGTACTGTAGAGGATCAGAAAGACCTTGGGGTCTGAGTCCATAGGACTCTAAAATCGGCCCCGCAGGTGGAGGAGATGGTTAAGAAGGCGTATGGTGTGCTGGCCTTTATCAATCGAGGGATTGAGTTTAGGAGTCCGGGGATAATGATGCAGCTATATAAGACTCTCGTCAGACCCCACTTGGAGTACTGTGCTCAGTTCTGGTCGCCGCATTGCAGGAAGGATGTGGAAAAGATTGAAAGGGTGCAGAGGCGATTTACAAGGATGTTGCCTGGATTGAGTGGCATGCCTTATGAGGATAGGTTGAGGGAGCTCGGTCTTTTCTCCTTGGAGAGACGTAGGATGAGAGGAGACCTAATAGAGATATATAAGACGTTGAGAGGCACAGATCGTGTGGACTCTCAGAGGCTTTTTCCCAGGGTGGAAATGGCTGCTACGAGAGGACACAAGTTTAAGGTGCTGGGCTGTAGGTACAGGGGAAATGTTAGGGGGAAGTTTTTCACACAGAGGGTGGTGGGCGAGTGGAATCGGCTGCCATCAGTGGTGGTGGAGGCAAACTCTATAGGGTCTTTTAAGAGACTCCTGGATGAGTATATGGGACTTAATAGGATGGAGGGTTATAGGTAGGCCTAAAAGGTAGGGATATGTTCGGCACAACTTGTGGGGCTGAAGGGCCTGTTTTGTGCTGTAGTTTTTCTATGTTTCTATGAGAGCTCAGGACAAGGGGGCAAATATCTTATTATCAGAGCCAGGATATTCAGGAGATAAATTTAGGAAACACTTGCTCACACAAAGGGTGGGGGAAGTGTGGAACTCTCTCCCACACATAGCTGCAGATATTAGCTGTTGAATATTCTCCCCGTGTCTCCATGGGTTTCCTCCGGGTGCTCTGGTTTCCTCCAACAGTCCAAAGATGTGCGGGTTAGGTGGATTGGCCGTGCTCAGTTGACCCTAGTGTCAGGGGGTTAACAGGGTAAATATGTGGGTGTTATTGGGGTAGGGCCTGGGTGGGATTGTGGTCGGTGCAGACTTGCTGAGCTGAATGGCCTCCTTCTGCACTGTGGGGATTCTGTGAACAATTTTCACTCTGAGATGGGGATATTTCTGCTGCCAGAAGGTGTGGATCTGAAGCCCAGGCGGCTGGATGGAGTTTGTCTCCCTGATCAACGGGCAGCTCAGGCTGCAGGGACTGAATGTCTGCCTCCTCCTCTTGCTGCTGCCGGAGCTCAGAGCTTGTGCAGCTCCTGGAGCTGGGGGAGGCCATTCGGCCACTTCAATATGAGACAGCCCACCTTTCAGACAGTTTATCCCTTGTCTGATGTCGGTGAGCTTTGTGTTATTTTTATTGAAGGGTCATTAACAATGTGCAGATTCACACAGACTCTCTCCATGTTACTGGGTCACCAATGTTGCTGATCTTTCCCCTGAGCGGGGACACTCACAATAAGGAAACAGCCTCCTCACCCAGGCCCGGCCCGTTGCTAAGGGAACCTGGCTCAGTCACTGCGCAGGCCTGGCCTGTTGCTAAGGGAATGCGGCTCAGTCACTGCGCAGGCCCGGCCTGTTGCTAAGGGAACGTGGCTCAGTCACTGCGCAGGCCCGGCCCGTTGCTAAGGGAATGTGGCTCAGACACTGCGCAGGCCCAGCCCGTTGCTAAGGGAATGCAGTTCAATCACTGCACAGGCCCAGCCCGTTGCTAAGGGAACGCGGCTCAGACACTGCGCAGGCCCGGCCCGTTGCTAAGGGAACGCGGCTCAATCACTGCACAGGCCCAGCCCGTTGCTAAGGGAATGTGGCTCAGACACTGCGCAGGCCCAGCCCGTTGCTAAGGGAATGCGGCTCAATCACTGCGCAGGCCCAGCCCGTTGCTAAGGGAATGCGGTTCAATCACTGCGCAGGCCCGGCCCGTTGCTAAGGGAATGTGGCTCAGACACTGCGCAGGCCCGGCCCGGTGCTAAGGGAATGTGGCTCAGACACTGCGCAGGCCCGGCCCGTTGCTAAGGGAATGCGGCTCAATCACTGCGCAGGCCCAGCCCGTTGCTAAGGGAATGCAGTTCAATCACTGCACAGGCCCAGCCCGTTGCTAAGGGAACGCGGCTCAGACACTGCGCAGGCCCGGCCCGGTGCTAAGGGAATGTGGCTCAGACACTGCGCAGGCCCGGCCCGTTGCTAAGGGAATGCGGTTCAATCACTGCGCAGGCGCAGCCCGTTGCTAAGGGAATGTGGCTCAGACACTGCGCAGGCTCGAGACCGCTGAGGTCAGCTCGGCAGGTCACGTGAGGAGCTGTCAATCAATTGCCTATTCAGCATCTTTGTTCAATCATTGACTGAATAAATTCTGTTAACCTGTTGCATCAAACTCACTGTCTGGTGTCTTTTCATCTTGTCCCAGGAACTTAGTTCATCTCAGTGAGTCTCACACAAGCAGCTGGAGGCACTTTGTGCTCTCATGGTTATCCTGTCCACCCAAATAGTCTGAAGATTTCAAAGGTTGGTGTGAGATTCTTGAATTTACCAATGTATGGGAATAACAATAAACATATGGAATTTTAACCATATCTCACCATTGACTTCAATCATGCACACGTACAAACGCATGTACGCACACACGGAGATGGCCCGGAACTTGCACATGTTCACGTGTGATTTCAAGAAGAAATTAGATATAACTTTTGGGGCTAAAGGGATCGCGGGATTAGGGAGGGGAAGGGGAGATCAGGATATTGAATTTGATGATTAGCCATGAGGAAGAGTTCATAGAGTGTATCTGCGATACCTTCCTTGAACAGTATGTAATGGAACCTACAAGGGAGCAAGCTATCCTCGATCTGGACCTGTGTAATGTGACGGGAATAATGAGTGATCTTACAGTTAGGGATCCTCTTGGAAGAAGCGATCACAGTATGGTTGAATTTAAAATACAGATAGAGCGTGAGAAGGTAAAATCCAAAAGCAATGTCTTGTGCTTGAACAAAGGAGACTACAAAGGGATGAGGGAGGAGTTGGCTCAGGGAAACTGGGAGCAAAAACTTTATGGTGGGAAAATTGAGGAACAGTGGAGGACTTTCAAAGCGATCTTTCACGGTGCTCAGCAAAAGTATATACCAGTGATAAGGAAGGACTGTAGAAAAAGACATAATCAGCCATGGATATCGAAGGAAATAAAGGAGGGTATCAAATTGAAAGAAAATGCATACAAAGTGGCAAAGATTAGTGGGAACCTGGAGGATTGGGAAATCTTTAAAGGTCAGCAGAAAGCCACAAAAAAAGCTATAAAGAAAAATAAGATGGATTATGAGAGTAAACTCGCTCAGAATAAAAAAAACAGACAGCAAAAGTTTCTGCAAATATATAAAATGAAAAAGAGTGGCTAAAGTAAACATTAGTCCTTTAGAGGATGAGACGGGGGATGTAATAACTGGATATGAGAAAATGGCTGAGGCATTGAACAGGTATTTTGCGTCAGTCTTCACAGTGGAAGACACAAATAACATGCCAAGAATTGATGAGTGGAAGGCTATGGCAGATGAGGACCTCGAAACTATCATTATCATGAAAGAGGTAGTGTTGGGCAAGTTAATGAGGCTAAAGGTAGACAAGTCTCCTGGCCCTGATGGAATGCATCCCAGGGAACTAAAAGAGATGGTGGGGGAAATGCACTGGTGATAATTTACCAAAATTCGCTGGACTCTGGCATGGTTCCCGCAGATTGGAAAACAGCAAATGTGAAGCCACTGTTTAAAAAAGGAGGTAGACAAAAGGCAGGTAACTATAGGCCAGTTAGCTTAACTTCTGGAGTAGAGAAAATGCTTGAAGCTATCATCAAGGAAGAAATAGCGAGACATCTGGATATAAATTGTCCCATTGGTAAGATGCAGCATGGGTTCATGAAGGGAAGGTCATGTTTGACTAATTTGGTGGAATTTTTTGAGAACATTACATGTGCAGTGGACAATGGGGAACCTGTGGATGTGGTGTATCTGGATTTTCAAAAAGCATTTGGCAAGGTGCCGCACCAAAGACTGCTACACAAGATAAAGGTGCACGGTGTTACGGGTAATGTATTGCATGGATAGAGGATTGGTTAACTAACAGAAAGCAAAGAGTGGGGGTAAATGGGTGTTTTTCTGGTTGCCGATCACTGACTAGTAGTAAGCCACAGGGACCAGTGTTGGGACTGCAATTGTTTACGATTTACATTGATGATTTGGAGCTGGGGACCAAGTGTAGTGTGCCAAAATTCGCAGATGATACTAAGATGGGTGGCAGAGCAAAGTGCGCAGAGGACGCTGAAAGTCTGCAAAGGGATATAGATAGTTTGTGAGTGGACGAGAGTCTGGCAGATGGAGTACAATATTGGTAAATATGAGAGCATCCATTTTGGTTGGAATGACAGCAAAATGGACTATTATTTAAATAGTAAAAAATTGCAGCATGCTGCTGTGCAGAGGGACCTGGGTGTTCTTGTGCAGGAATCTCAAGGAGTTGATTTGCAGGTGCAGCAGGTATTTAAGAAGGTAAATGGAATTTTGTCCTTCATTGCTAGAGGGATGGAGTTTAAAAACAGCGAGATTATGTTGCAGCTGTATCAGGTGCTGGTGAGGCCACACCTGGAGTACTGTGTAGTTTTGGTCTCCTTACTTGAGAAAGGATATACTGGCACTGGAGGGGGTGCAGAGGAGATTCACTAAGTTGATTCCGGAGTTGAGAGGGTTGGCTTATGAGCAGAGACTGGGCTATACTCATTGGAATTCAGAAGAATGAGGGGAGGTCTTATAGAAACATATAAGATTATGAAGGGAATAGATAAGATAGAAGCAGGGAAATTATTTCCACTGGCAGTAAAACTAAAACTAGGGGGCATAGCCTCAAAATAAGGGGGAGCAGATTTAGGACTGAGTTGAGGAGGAACTTCTTCACACAAAGGGTTGTGAATCTGTGGAATTCCCTGCCCAGTGAAGCAGTTGAGGCTACCTCGTTGAATGTTTTAAGGCAAGGATAGATACATTTTTGAACAGTAAAGGAATTAAGGGTTCTGGTGAGCGGTCGGGTAAGTGGAGCTGAGTCCACGAAAAGATCAGCCTTGATCTTATTGAATGGCAGAGCAGGCTCAAGGGGCCAGATGGACTACTCCTGCTTCTAGTTCTTATGACCAAAATGAATGGTGGAGCAGGCTCGAAGGGCCGAATTGCCTCCTCCTGCTTCTCGTTTCTATGTTTCACACATAACCCCCATGCAGGCAAACACTTACACACTCACACACTCAATTTCTCTCACAAACACAGACACACACACTCGCACACACTCGCACATAGGCACACACCCCTCCCATGCACATATACACACACGCACACATACATGCAGAATACACACACACACATACACACACCCAAATACGCCTATGCAGACCACCTCACACCCTGATACACACACACACATACTGATACATACACCAATATACGCACGCAGACACACACACACACACACAGACACGCACACAAACAAATACAATCTCCCATTTCATTGTTTCATCAAACAAGGACAGGACAGTTCAGAAAATGCAGTTAGATACAGATGAAAACTCCCTTCATATCAGCCTCTCTTTCCCACTCTCCATCCAGCTGGAGTGGGCAAGAGAGAAACAGGGATAGAGATAGAGAGAGAGTAACAGAGAGAGGGGAGGAAAGGAATGGAGTGAGAGTCACAGAGAGGGAGAGGAAGTTATTGAGATAGAGTGTGTTCGGCAGAGTTCCTGCAATGCTGAGTACAATGGCCTTTGAAGGTACCACACAGAACACAACAAATAGGAGCAGAAGTAGGCCATTCTGCCCCTTGAGGCTGCTCCTCCCATTGATAAGATCATGGCTGATCTGACTGTGGCCTGAACTCTACTTTGCTGCCTGTCTCCCCATAATGCTCAACTCACTCTCTGGGGAAAGTGGTTAGCACTGCTGCTTCACAGCGCCAAGGACCTGGATTTGATTCCCAGCTTGGGTCACTGTCTGTGTGGAGTTTGCATGTTCTCCTCGTGTCTGCATGGGTTTCCTCCGGGTGCTCCGGTTTCCTCCCATATTCTGGTTCGGTGCATTGATCCGAACAGGCGCCAACTAGAGGAATTTCACAGTAACTTCATTGCAGTGTTAATGTAAGACTGACTTGTGACCAATAAATGAATTTTAACTTTGAATTCTAAACACTAACCACCCCCTGAGAGAACAAATTATTCCTCCTCATCTCCATCTTTAATGGGCGCTGTATGAATTTTAAACTGTGCCCTCCCTGATACTAGATTCCCCCATGTTGGCCCTGTTCTGTGATAATACAGATGTTTAAAGATTATTCAGTCGTTCTTCAAGGGTAGCAGACACAGGGAAAAAAGAAGTGACTCTGTACACAACAGATATATTTCAAGGGGATACTGCACCCAGCTGTATCTGAGCGGGCAATAATCTTCCCTCAGAATCAGACAGATTGTGGGTTCAGCTCAGAGCCTCAAATACTAGGCCCTTAGCATCGATCAGAGACTCCGAACACAGCATGATGGGAGAGCGGACAAAGGAAACTGGTGTTGAATTTGTGAGCCTTGCTTTGTGGGAAGCTTTAGTGCTTGGGGAGAATGTCAACTTTTGAATGGACCTACCATATATTAAGCTGATCTTTCTCTACACACTATCGGTAACTGCAACACTATATTCTGCACCCTTTCCTCTCATTCTCCCCTATGTACTCTATGTACGGAATGTTTTGTCTGTATAGCGCACAAGAAACAATACTTTTCACTGCATCCCAATACAAATCAATCAAATCAAATCAAATTAACACGCTGAAGTTTGGACCCTGTGGGGTGACAGTTGTCTGAATACAGATTCTATCTTATTGTAACGTTCAGGTACCACGTGTACTGAGCTCACCAGCGTTCTGTCTGTATTGTGTGAATCCAGTCTTGAAATATCCACTCATGTTGCTAATTCTGCCAAGACAGAAACAGAAAGAGTGTTTGAATTCTCCGTGATTAGACCCCTTAATGATAAACAACATGGTGGATGAGAGGGATAGAGAGGGAGAGGAAGAGATACAGAGTAACAGAGAGGTAGGGAGAATGAGAGAGAGCAATGCAGAGAGTAACAGTTGCCTGAATACAGATTCTATCTTATTGTAACATTAAGCTACCACATGTACTGAGCTCACCAGCATTTGCAGAAGCCATTATATAAATACTGTTCTGTCTGTATTGTGTGACTCCAATCTTGAAATCTCCACTCATGTTGCTAATTCTGCCAAGACAGAAACAGAAAGAGTGTTTGAATTCTCTGTGATTAGACTCCTTAACGGTAAACAACATAGTGGATGAGAGGGATAGAGAGGGAGAGGGATAGAGAGGGAGAGGAAGAGAGAGAGGGAGCAATGCAGAGAGTAACAGTTAGACAGTGAGGAATAGAGATTAATTCAGATGGATAGTGAGTGTCAGGGGAGTCCGAGACGCTCCATAAACAAGGTAAAGATTTGAAAATGGAGGAGTGTTTCTTACCCACTTTTAAAAGATAATCCACACTCACACCAGTCACATTTCACACTCTCTGCTCAGTCCTGTGTTGGGGGGTGTTGAGTGTGGGATCAGTGTTTGCTTTTCTCAAACCGCACTGATATTCCCAACAAGGGCAAGAGGTTTCAGTGTTTGAAAATGTAAACATTTAAAAGCAAAACGAGACTGGATTTGGTTAAATCTCATGGGATCCAGGATGAGGTGGCCAAATGGATACAAAATTGGTTGATGACAGAAGACAGAAGGTGGTTGTGGAGGGTTGTTCTATTTTCAAACTGGAGGCCTGTGACCAGCGGGGTGCCTCAGGGATCGGTGCTGGGTCCCCTGCTATTTGTAATTTATATTATTAATTTAGATGAGAATTTAGGAGGCATGGTTAGTAATTTTGCAGATGACACCAGGATTTGTGGCATAGTGGACAGTGAAGAAAGTTATCTCGGATTGCAACGGGATCTTGATCATTTGTTCGAGTGGGCTGATGAATGGTGGATGGAGTTTAATTTAGATAAACGCAAGATGATGCACTTTGGTAGATCGAACCAGCGCAGGACTTAGTTAGTGGTAGGGCATTGGTGAGAGTTATAGAACAGAGATCGAGGGCTACAGATTCATAGCTCCTTGAAAGTGGAGTCACAGGTGGATAGAGTGGTGAAGAAGGCATTCCACATGCTTGGTTTCATTGGTCAGAATACTGAATGGGATTTGGGACATCATGTTGAAGTTGTACAAGACATTGGTAAGGCCACACTTGGAATACTGTGTACTGTTCTGGTCACCCTATTATACCAAGGATATTATTAAACTAGGAAGTGTGCAGAAAAGAACTACTGGGATACTGCAGGGTCTTGATGGTTTGAGTTATAAGCAGAGGCTGCAAAGACTGGGACATTTTCTCCTGGAGCATAGGAGGCTTCGGGGTGGTCGAACAGTGGCCTCGCTGGATTCACTGTGTCCTTTCAGATTCAGTCTCACAGGCCTGGCTGTGTTCACTGTGTCCTTTGAGATTCAGTGTCACAAGCCTGGCTGGGATCACTCTATCCTTAGAGATTCAGTGTCACAGGCATTGCTGAGTTCTGTCTGTCGCTTGAGATACAGTCCCACAGGCCTGGCTGGATTCACTGTGTGCTTTCAGATTCAGTCTCACAGGCCTGGCTGTGTTCACTGTGTGCTTTGAGATACAGTGTCACAGGCCTGGCTGGGATCACTCTATCCTTAGAGATTCAGTGTCACAGGCATTGCTGGGTTCTGTCTGTCGCTTGAGATACAGTCCCACAGGCCTGGCTGGATTCACTCTGTCCTTTAGGATTCAGTGTCACAGGCCTGGCTGGATTCACTCTGTCCTTTAGGATTCAGTGTCACAGGCCTGGCTGGGTTCACTGTGTGCTTTGAGATTCAGTGTCACAGGCCTGGCTGGGTTCACTGTGTGCTTTGAGATACAGTCCCACAGGCCTGGCTGGGTTCACTCTGTCCTTTAGGATTCAGTGTCACAGGCCTGGCTGGGTTCAGTGCCAGGTTCACAGGAGTGCCCGTGTCAATTAGTAGTTCCCTCTAGCTCGATTTGAAGTCCCAACTATCTCAATTTGGAGTGCCCCCTATCTCGATTGCGAGTGACCCTCTAACGATTAGGAGTGTCCCATCTTGATTTGGAGTGTCCCGATCTGCAATAAGGGAGCCTTCTATCTCAATTAGGAATGCCCCCCCTGTTTAGATTTGGACCAGTGACTATTTCAGTGAGGAGTGCCCCCCGTCATTTCTGAGTGTCCCCGGTCAATTAGGAACGTTGCCTACCTCGATTAGGTCTGTCCCTCCCTCGATTAGGAGTGTCCCGTATCTCGAATAATGGAGCCTTCTATATCAGTTCGGGGTGCCCCCGATTTAGATTTGGAGCAGCGACTAATTCAATTAGCAGTTCCCCCCCCCCCCATCGCCGTTAGCAGTGCCCCCCCCCGTCGCCGTTGGCAGTGCCCCCCCCCATCGCCGTTGGCAGTCGTCCCCCCCCCCCACCCACCGTCGCCGTTAGCAGTGCCCCCCTGTCTCGATTGGGAGCACGCCGTATCTCGAATAAGAGAGACTTCTATCCCGATTAGGTGTGCTCCCATTTAGAACATAGAACATAGAACATAGAACATTACAGCGCAGAACAGGCCCTTCGGCCCACGATGTTGCACCGACCAGTTAAAAAAAAAAACTGTGACCCTCCAACCTAAACCAATTTCTTTTCGTCCATGAACCTATCTACGGATCTCTTAAACGCCCCCAAACTAGGCGCATTTACTACTGATGCTGGCAGGGCATTCCAATCCCTCACCACCCTCTGGGTAAAGAACCTACCCCTGACATCGGTTCTATAACTACCCCCCCTCAATTTAAAGCCATGCCCCCTCGTGCTGGATTTCTCCATCAGAGGAAAAAGGCTATCACTATCCACCCTATCTAAACCTCTAATCATCTTATATGTTTCAATAAGATCCCCTCTTAGCCGCCGCCTTTCCAGCGAAAACAATCCCAAATCCCTCAGCCTCTCCTCATAGGATCTCCCCTCCATACCAGGCAACATCCTGGTAAACCTCCTCTGCACCCTCTCCAAAGCCTCCACATCCTTCCTGTAATGTGGGGACCAGAACTGCACACAGTACTCCAAGTGCGGCCGCACCAGAGTTGTGTACAGTTGCAACATAACGCTACGACTCCTAAATTCAATCCCCCTACCAATAAACGCCAAGACACCATATGCCTTCTTAACAACCTTATCTACTTGATTCCCAACTTTCAGGGATCTATGCACACATACACCTAGATCCCTCTGCTCCTCCACACTATTCAAAGTCCTCCCGTTAGCCCTATACTCAACACATCTGTTATTCCTACCAAAGTGAATTACCTCACACTTCTCCGCATTAAACTCCATCCGCCACCTCTCGGCCCAACTTTGCAACCTGTCTAAGTCTTCCTGCAAACTACGACACCCTTCCTCACTGTCTACCACACCACCGACTTTGGTGTCATCAGCAAATTTGCTAATCCACCCAACTATACCCTCATCCAGATCATTAATAAATATTACAAACAGCAGTGGCCCCAAAACAGATCCCTGAGGTACACCACTTGTAACCGCACTCCATGATGAATATTTACTATCAACCACCACCCTCTGTTTCCTATCCGCTAGCCAATTCCTGATCCAATTTCCTAGATCACCCCCAATCCCATACATCTGCATTTTCTGCAGAAGCCTACCATTTAGATTTAGAGCAGTGACAGTATCAATTCTGAGTGCCCGCATATCAGCTCGCAGTGCTCCTGTCAATGAAGAGTGCCCAGGTGAATTATAAGTGCCCCCAATTTCGGTTTGGAATGCCCCCAATTTCGGTTTGGAGTGCCCCCATCTTGATTACATGCGCCCTTATCTCGATTAGAAGGCCATGGACCAAATCCTGAGTGGAATGACAGGAGTCCAGACTTACCTGGATGGTATCTTGGTCATGGATTCGACTATTTTCCCAGTACTTGGAGAATACCTTAGAGGTTGCAGGAGCACGGCCTGCAAATCAAGAGAGAAATATGAGTTCTTCAAGGACTCCATTGAATGTCTGGGTCATGAAATGGATGCACAAAGCCTAAGATGGAGGTCATCATGAAGGCCCCAAGACCAGACAATGTGTCCCAATTCAGGTTGTTTTTGGGTCTAATCAATTACTGTGACAACAAGCTCAATCCGGACCTGGCGACAGCATTGAAACTGATGCTCCAGTTGCTGGTGAAAGGAGAGCCATGGAAGTGAACAAAAGGAGGCCTCCCTGGCGGTAAAGCAGGCTTTGAAGAGATTGGAAATGCGAGTTCAATTTAACCCAAAGTTACCGCTGCAGCTTACATGCGAAGCCTCGCCCAATGGGATTGAGGCTGTCCTGTCTAACGTTATGTCAAACGGAGAGGAAGATCCATAGTATTCGCTTCTAGATCATTGACGAAAGCTGAGGAAAAGTTTGCTTGGGTGGAAAAAGAAGGCTTAGGCATCGTCTTTGCATCAAGAAATTAAAATCTCTGCCATGATGATGTTGTGACTGAGCTCGAAGGGCTGAATTACTGACTCCCATTCATAATTCCTATATTTTATCTTCCATCCTTGGACCATTCACAGGGATACCGTCCATGGCAGCAGTTTGATTGCAGAGGTGGGTGTTGGTGCTGTCAGTGAGAAACACGGCAATGCGGATGCTCTGTCAAGGCTGCCTTTGCCTGGAGATAAAGATGTTCCCGCTGGAATGTGCAGACAATGCACTTCACACAAGAAGATAAAGTTCCGGTAACCGCTAACCAGTTACGGAAAGTCACCCGGAATGATCCGGTTATGAGGCAGGGAGTGGAACTTGTCCAGAGAGGGAGGATGAGTAGAAAGCACCCGGAGTTACGGTGATAAGTGTGCGGAAGCTGGGAGTTGTCGGTGTTGCTGGATGTTTATTCTGGGCTATGAGAGCCTCATTCCCCCATCATTAAGAGGAAAGGTGCTGGAACGGGAGCACCAAGAGCACCCGGGGGTGCTGCCAATGGAAGAAACAACAAGAAGCTGTTTGTGGTGCTGCCCAAATGGAAGAGAAAGTGGGATGGTGCGAATGCTGCGCTTGGGGACGGAAGGTGCCGCCCTTGCTGCCTCTTGCTGGCTGGGATTGTCCCCAATGGCAGCGAATCCACAGCGAGTCGCTGCTTCATCACAATCTGCCCGACTCCACCCACACTGGCTGTCAATCATTCTGCTGGAGCGGCTTCCTATTGGCTGTGTTCAGCTGATGGACAGCAGAATGCACCAATGGAGAATGAGGGTGCAGTGATGGATTGTGCAATGAATCAATGAGGCTTTTGACAAGGTACCACATGGCAGGTTGTTGCACAACCAACATCATGGGCCCCAGGGTGAGGTAGTTAAATGGATACAAAATTGGCTTGATGACAGAAGCCAGTGGATGGTTGTCGAGGGCTGTTTTTCAAACTGGAGGCCTGTGACCAGCGGTGTCCTCTGGGATCAGTGCTGGGTCCACTGTTATTTGTCATTTATATTAATGATTTGGATGAGAATAGGAGGCATGGTTCGTAAGTTTGCAGATGACACCAAGATTGTGGACAGTGAAGAAGGTTATCTCCGATTGCAATGGGATCTTGATCAATTGGGCCAGTGGGCTGACTAATGGCAGATGGAGTTTAATTTGGACAAATGCGAGGTGATGCATTTTGGTAGATTGATCCAGGGCAGGACTTACTCAGTTAATGGTAGGGTGTTGGGGAGAGTTACAGAACAAAGAGATCTCGGGTACGGGTTCATGGCTCCTTGAAAGTGGAGTCACAGGTGGACAGGGTGGTGAAGAAGGCATTCGGCATGCTTGGTTTCATTGGTCAGAACATTGAATACAGGAGTTGGGACATCTTGTTAAGGCCACACTTGGAATACTGTGTACAGTTCTGGTCACCCTATTATAGAAAGGATATTATTAAACTAGAAAGGTACAGAAAGGATTTACTGGGATGCTACCGGGACTTGATGGATTGAGTTCTAAGGAGGAGTTGGATAGACTGGGACTTGTTTCTTTGGAGCGTAGGAGGCTGAGGGGTGATCTTATCGAGGTCTATAAAATAATGAGGGCACAGATCAGCTAGATAGTTCATGTCTTTTCCCAAAGGTCGGGGAGTCTAAACCTTAGAGGGCAGAGGTTAAAGGTGAGAGGGGCAATTATTTCACACAGAGGGTGGTGAGTGTCTGGAACGAGCTGCCAGAGGGAGGAGTAGAGGTGGGGACAATGTTGTCTTTTAAAAAGCATTTAGTTAGATGGGTCTAGAGGGATATGGGCCAAATGTGGGCAATTGGGACGAGTTTAGGGGTTTAAAAACAGGGGCAGCCTGGACAAGTTGGGCTGAAGGGCCTGTTTCCCTGCTGTATGTAAATCTGAATGATGACGCAATGAGGTGCCGCCCACTCAGTGACGTCGCTGGAAGCGGCCGTTAAACGGTTTCCGCGCGCGGCTGGAGGGGGCGTTCTGACGTCACTGCCGACGCACAGCACGTGACCTGGATCTGGCCAATCGGCGAGCGGGACAATCAGCCGCCGCCGTCTCGAGTGCGGAGTTCAGGCGCCGCGCCGTTTCTCACTGCGTGTGCGGGGCTTTTCCAGCGGCGTTCACACCGAATCTTTGAGTCACGGTAAGGAATTAAATAAGAGAAAAAGTCTCCGCTTCAGCGGCGCCGACTCTCGCTGACTGGGATTGTCCCCAGTGGCAGCGAGTCGCTGCTTCATCACAAGCTGCCCGAGTGCGCCCCGCACTGGCTGCCAATCATTCTGCTGGCCGGCTTCCTATTGGCTGTGTTCATTTGACGGACAGCAGAATGCACCAATGGGGAATGAGGGTGCGGTGAGGTCACGCCCACTCAGTGAGAGCGGCTCGCGGTCACGTGGCGCGGCCGTTGACGGTTTCTGCGCGCGGCTGGAGAGGGGGTCTGAAGTCACTGCCCGCTCACAGCACGTGACCGGGAGCTGACCAATCGCCGGAAAGCAGCCCTCGCAGCCCCGAGTGCGCCTGCGCGAACTTCACTCCGGGAGGGTGCGGCCCGCTTCCTACTGCGCGCAGGCGCACTGCCGTTTGTTCACTGCGTATCCGGGTATTTCCGGGTTTGTGAATCACGGGGAGGAATTAACGGCCCAGAAAAAGTTTCAACTCCAACAACATTCAGCTTGAGGATTAAAATGGCGGTTTCCTGTGTAAATACAGCCCGTCTTTGTATCATATTAACAGAGCGGGGACGGTCAGTTACATTGTGGGCGGCGCGGTGGCTCAGTGGTTGGTGCTGCGGTCTCACAGCGCCAGGGAGCCGGCTTCAATTCCCGGCCTTGGCTCACTGTCTGTGTGGAGTCTGCACATTCTCCCCGTGTCTGCGGCCCTTTCCTCACACTCTCCAAACATCAGCAGCACGGGGGCACTGGCCAGGCTCAGTTGCTGCTCAGTGTCAGGGGGATTAGCAGGGTCAACACGGGGAGAGGGTCTGGGTGGGATTGTGGGCGGTACAGACTGGATGGACCAAATAGCCGCCTCCTGCACTGCAGCAATTGGATGATTCAATGTTTCAGAGAAAGATCTGTTATTACAATCTAGGCCGTGTCTGTGTAAACACTGCTGCAGCATCTAAATTACTGCAATCAAGCGCTTGTCTGAGTAAACACAGCACCAGATCTCTCTCCATTATTTCAGTCTGGGCCCTGCCTGAGCATTTGCAGCACATGAAACTAAATTGTTTTGTGCGGCTGTAAATCAACAAATGCAAGGAAACTGACAGAGGTTGATTGAATACGAGGATACGTGGACATTCACAGTGCAACACGTGTATTGCCACAGCAGCCCCAAATCCCAAACTCTATAGAGAGAGAGAACTGGAACCCACAATGTTTGTGTCTCATGGAAATCCCCTCCCCTCCCTTTTGCCCTGTCTGGGCTTCTCCTGCACAACTTTCACCTCGCTGACTTTGCCGGCCTTGGCTCACTGTGTGGAGTCTGCACATTCTCCCCGTGTCTGCGGGGATTTCCTCCGACTCTCCAGAGATGAGCAGGATAGGTGCGTTGGCCATGCTAAGTTGCTCCTCGGTGTCGGGGATTAGCAGCCTAAACACGGGGGTAGGGTCTGGGTGGGATTGTGGTTGGTGCAGAATGGATGGACCAAATGGCCTCCAAATTTATCTATCCTTGCCTTAAAAACATTAAATAAGGCAGCCTCAACTGCTTCACAGGGCAGGGAATTCCACAGATTCGCAACGCTTTGTGTGAAGAAGTTCCTCCTCAACTCAGTCCTAAATCTGCACCCCTTATTTTTAGGTCATGCCTCCTAGTTCTAGTTTCACCTACCGGTGGAACCAACTTCCCTGCTTCTATCTTATCAATTCCCATAGTCATAGAGATTTACAGCATGGAAACAGGCCGTTCGGCCCAACTTGTCCATGCCGCCCTTTTTGTTTTAAACTCCTAAACTAATCCCAATTGCCCGCATTTTGCCCATATCCCTCTACACCCATTGTTCCCATGTAACTATCTAAATGCTTTTTAAAAGATAAAATTGTACCCGCCTCCACCACGGCCTCTGGCAGCTTGTTCCAGACACACTCCACCCTCTGTGAAAAAATTGCCCCTCTGGACACTTTTGTATCTCTCCCCTCTCACCTTAAACCTATGCCCTCTAGTTTTAGACTCCCCTACCCTTGGGAAAAGATATTGTCTATCTACCTTGTCTATTCCCCTCATTATTTTATAGACCTCTATAAGGTCAGCCCTCGGCCTCCTTTGCTCCAGAGAAAAAAGTCCCAGTCTATTCAGCCTCTCCTTTATAACTCAATCCATCAAGACCCGGTAGCATCCTAGTAAATCTTTTCTGCACCCTTTCTAGTTTAATAATATCCTTTCTATAATAGGGTGACCGGAACTGTACACAGTATTCCAATTGTGGCCATACCAATGTCTTGTATAACTTCAACAAGACGTCCCAACTCCTGTATTCAATGTTCTGACCAATGAAACCAAGCATGCCGAATGCCTTCTTCACCACCCTGTCCACCTCTGACTCCACTTTGAAGGAGCTATGAACATGTACCCCGAGATCTCTTTGTTCTGTAACTCTCCCCAACGCCCTACAATTAATTAAGTCCTGCCCTGGTTCAGCCTACCAAAATCCATCACCTCGCATTTGTCTAAATTAAACTCCATCTGCCATTCGTCAGCCCACTGGCCCAATTGATCAGGATCCCGTTGCAATTGGAGCTAACTTCACTGTCCACTATGCCACCAATCTTGGTGTCAGCTGCAAACTTACTAACCTATATTCTCATCCAAATTATGAATATAAATGACAAATTAACAGTGGGCCCAGCACTGATCCCCGAGGCACAACGCTGGTCACAGGTCTCCAGTTTGAAAACAACTCTTGACAACCACCCTCTGGCTTCTGTCAAGAAGCCAATTTTGTATCCATTTAGATACCTCACCCTGGATCCCGTGAGATTTAAGTTCATGCAACAACCTACCACGCGGTACCTTGTCAAAGGCCTTGCTAAAGTCCATGTAGACAACATCAACTGCCCTGCCCTCATCTACCTTCTTGGTTACCCCTTCAAAAAACTCAATCAACTTTGTGAGACATGATTTTCCACTCTCAAAGCCATGCTGACTGTCCCTAATCAGTCCTTGCATCTCTAAATGCCTGTAGATCCTGTCTCTCAAAATACCTTCCAACACCTTACCCACCACAGATGTGAGGCTCACTGGCCTGTAGTTCCCAGGCTTTTCCCTGCAGCCCTTTTTAAACAAAGGCACATCATTTGCCACTCTCCAATCTTCAGGCACCTTACCCGTGACTATCGATGATTCAGATATCTCAGCTAGGGGACCCGCAATTTCCTCCCTAGCCTTCACAACGTCCTGGGATATACTTCATCAGGTCCCGGGGATTTATCTACCTTGATGCGCTTTAAGACTTCCAGCATTTCCTTCTGTAATATGTACACTCCTCAAGCCATCAATATTTATTTCTCCAAGTTCCCTAACATCCATGCTTTTCTCAACAGTAAATACTGATGAAAAATCTTCATTTAGGATCTCACCCATCTCTTGTGGATCCGCAGATAGATGACCTTGTTGATCCTTAAGAGGCCCTGCTCTCTCCCTTGTTACTCTTTTGCCCTTTATGTATTTGTAGAAGCTCTCAATATGTCCTTTCTCAAGTATGGAGACCAAAACTGTACAGTGTTCTTGGTGTGGCCTCACCAGCACCTTATACAGCTGCAACATAATCTCGCTGTTTTTAAACTCCATCCCTCTAGCAATGAAAGACAAAATTCCATTTGCCACCTGAATTATCTGCTGCACCTGCAAACCAAATTTTGTGATTCATGCACAAGGACACCCAGGTCCCTCTGCACAGCAGCATGCTGCAATTTTTTACCATTTAAACAATAGTCCATTTTGCGGTTATTCATATCCAAATGGATGACTTCACATTTACCAACATTGTACTCCATCTGCCAGACCCTCGCCCACTCATTTAGACTATATATATGCCTTTGCAGACTTTCAGTGTCCTCTGCGCACTTTGCTCTGCCACTCATCATAGTATCATCTGCGAATTTTAACACACTACACTTGGTCCCCAACTCCAAATCATCAATGTAAATCGTAAACAATTGCGGTCCCAACACTGGTCCCTGAGGCACATCACTCGTCACTGATCGCCAACCAGAAAAACACCCATTTACCCCCACTCTTTGCTTTCTGTTAGTTAACCAATCCTCTATCTATTACATTACCCATAACACCGCACACCTTTACCTTTGCAGCAGCCTTTGGTGCGGCACCTTGTCACATTTCTTCTGGAAATCCAGAAACACCACATCCACAGGTTCCTCATTGTCCACTGAGCACGTAATGTTCTCAAAGAATCCCACCAAATTAGTCAAACGTAACTTGCCTTTCATGAACCCATGCTGTCTTTCCAATGGGACAATTTGTATCCAGATGTCTCGCTATTTCTTCCTCGATGATCGATTGAAGCATTTTCCCAACTACAGAAGTTAAACTAACAGGTCTACAGTTACCCGCCTTTTGTCTAACTACTTTTTTAAAACAGTGGCGTCACATTTGCTGTTTTCCAATCTGCCGGAATTACGCAGAGTCCCGCGAATGTTGTTAAATTACCACTAGTGCATTTGCTATTTTCCCCACCATCTCTTTTAGTACCTTGGGATGCATTCCATCAGAGCCAGGAGACTTGTCTGCCTGTAACCCATTAGCTTGCCCAACCACTTTTGTGGTGATAGTTTCTAGGTCCTCCTCACCTGCCATAGCCGCCTTGTCACCAGTGACCTGGCAGCTATGTTCCCTGCCAGGTGTCCCTAAAATGGGAGAATGCGATATCTGCTTGAAACATAGAAACTTTCCTTATCTGGTGGGGACTGCGGGGACCGGTGTGTGTTTGAACTCATTTCATCATATTTTGCTTTGTTTAACTTTTCTTTGAGATTCTGTTCATTTTTAAGAAGCCACATTTGAAGTTATCCCTTTGTTGATCTGGTCTATTTTGTTAAGATGCATGTTACAAGATGCAGAATATCACTGGCATTTCAATCTCTGAACTTTTCCCTCATGCCAGCGCCCCACAGTCTGTCACCTTGCAGAAATGTCCCCCTCATTTTAACAAAGAGCAGAAGGTTTTCCTGTGTCAGCAGCTGCTGCACCCCTGGGAGGGAGAATAGGGAGAGGGAAAAGGTGGGAGAAGAAGGGAAACGGTAAGAGGGAGTGAGAGGTGGAGGTGGGAACCAATTGTGGTTTTGAGCGGTTAGAAAAAACAAATTGTGCAAATTTATGGTTTCTGAAATTTGTAATAATTTTCAGCAAACTGAGCAGTGGATGTTCGGTGAATTATCAACCTGGTAGATTGTGTTCAGTAACGGGTGAACAATCATCTCATTGAGTGTTCACTTACTCCTCTTCCTGTAAGTTTGTAAATCCCTGGTGTGGTTCCTTGATGTGGTGAGGTTCCTCAATTACTCCTGCTGATGTTGGAACAGAGTCTGATCAATGAAAAGTAATGTTGTCCCTCACAATTGGTCAGAGCAGTGGAGAATAGGAAAAGTGAATGGGGAAGATTGAAGAGATAGGGAGGGAGTCAGTCACAAGGTGTTTGGAAGGAAAGGAGGGAGGAACTCCTTGGTGCCATGGACACCAATGGATCTTGGCACAAGGACAGTGAA
The DNA here is from genome assembly GCF_964213995.1 of Mustelus asterias. NCBI lineage: Eukaryota > Metazoa > Chordata > Chondrichthyes > Carcharhiniformes > Triakidae > Mustelus > Mustelus asterias. The sequence goes on from NW_027590131.1 coordinate 1,549,344, forward strand.
AAGGTGAGGCTTTATCAATTTCCGTTTAACACTTTCATCTTTGAACTGTTCTCTCTCTCTCTCCCCGTCGGAATTGTTACTTGTTTCTTTCTCCTATTCTTATTTTTTTTCTGTTTTTGTCTCTAATATTTTCTGGATTTTCTTTTGTGTCAGTCAGTGACCATACTGAGACTGAGCTTCCTCGCTGTTTAAGGGTGGGTTCTTCTCGGCCTTTTGGCTAAGATCAAGTGTAGTATGGTCGGCAGCCCATGGTCGGCCGCGCTTGGTTGAGGTCATTGGGTTACACTGAAGCTTCATATGAAGCAATTTTTTAAAGCGGCATCTTGGCCTTTTGGCTAAGATGCAAATGAGCTCAAGTCTTGGAGGAGGAACCTCCCCCTTCTCCAATCAGCTTGGCTCATGTAGATCAGGCCCAGGACAGGGTGGTTTGGTCGCTCGCCCTGTCTTGTCAGCCTGGATCTGAAATGTCTCAACTTGTTGAGACTCTGAATTGGATTTGATTTGATTGAATTGGAAAAGTATTAAAAGAAAGGGAGGGTGATTGACACCTAGATCCACCAATCAGAGAAGGGGAAGCATCGAAGCCCCGGCCTTGGTGTTAACGGACGTGCACGGACCATCATGACCAGCACTATGCGTGTGCATGACCAGAGTGCGGCTCCTCTCTCTGCGCATGCATCGGCCTGCCGCCTGAGCGCAAGAGGAAACAGTTAGAAAATAGACACAGAAAAAAAGAACAAAGAAAATTATAGCAGAGACACAGGCCCTTCGGCCCTCCAAGCTTGCACTGACCATGGTGCCCATTTGAACTGTCCCCATCCTATTCATGTATTTGTCAAGACACCCCTTGAAAGTCACTGTCGTATCCGCTTGAACTACCTCCCCCGGCAGCGAGTTCCAGGCACCCACCACCTGTGTAAAAAAAAAAACCTTGCCTCGTACATCTCTTTTAAACCCTGCCCCTGGCCCTAAAACCTATAGCCCCGAGTAATTGACTCTTCCACCCTGGGAAAAAGCTTCCGACGCAGCATCAACACTGAGTATATCTGGGTGATTATAGAATCATAGAATCCTACAGTGGAGAAGGAGGCCATTTGGTCCATCGTGCCTGCACTGACCACTGGCCCATCGAGTCTGCACTGACCACTATCCCACCCCGGCCCTATCCCCACAACCCCATGCATTTATACAAGCCAGTCCCTCTGACACTAAGGGGCAATTTAGCATGGCCAATGCACCTCACCCGCACATCTTTGGATTGTGGGAGGAAACTGGAGTGCCCGGAGTAAACCCACGTGGACACGGGGAGAATGTGCAAACTCTACACAGACAGTGACTCAAGCCGGGAATCGAACTCTGGTCCCTGGCACTGTGAGGCAGCAGTGCTAACCACTGTGCCACCGTGCAGATTCTGGTCTGAATACGGACAGCATTATTCCAGAGTACATCTGTGTGATTCTAGTCTGAATAGGCACAGCATTATAGCACTGAGTATACCTCCTGTTACTGTTACACTTTTCAAACACACGCTGTTTCTGTACATCTATCCTCAGCTCGGAGAGCAAATAGCCAATTTCCGCTTTTCACCCAAAATGTGAACAGACCCGGGACAGAAAAATGGGGAAAGTAGTAAAACATCAGACAGTGTGTAACCCGGGGAGGATGGAGTCAGTGAGATCAGACAGTGTGTAACCCGGGGAGGATGGAGTCAGTGAGATCAGACAGTGTGTAACCCGGGGAGGACGGAGTCAGTGAGATCAGACAGTGTGTAACCCGGGGAGGATGGAGTCAGTGAGATCAGACAGTGTGTAACCCGGGGAGGATGGAGTCAGTGAGATCAGACAGTGTGTAACCCGGGGAGGATGGAGTCAGTGAGATCAGGCAGTGTGTAACCCGGGGAGGATGGAGGCAGTGAGATCAGGCAGTGTGTAACCCGGGGAGGATGGAGTCAGTGAGATCAGACAGTGTGTAACCCGGGGAGGATGGAGTCAGTGAGATCAGACAGTGTGTAGCCCGGGGAGGATGGAGTCAGTGAGATCAGACACTGTGTAACCCGGGGAGGATGGAGTCAGTGAGATCAGACAGTGTGTAACCCGGGGAGGATGGAGTCAGTGAGATCAGACAGTGTGTAGCCCGGGGAGGATGGAGTCAGTGAGATCAGACAGTGTGTAACCCGGGGAGGATGGAGTCAGTGAGATCAGACAGTGTGTAACCCGGGGAGGATGGAGTCTATGAGATCAGATAGTTTGTGAACTTGGTTAATATGTCGAATGGTAATACTGTAATTGAAACATTTCCAACACTCCTGCTTCCCCTTCAGCATCTTTTGATGTCGGGTATGTGGCTAAATTGTCATTTTGATTCACACTGGCTCTATTTGACTCTCTTTCTCTTTTGGCATAATCAGATCTCCGGGGGAGCGCTGGATTAATTGTGAAAATCCACAGTTGCAATTCAGCAGGGATTGTGCCCTGAAGAACTATAAGAGGTGAACCAGCACAGTATTGTGAGAGCGCCAGCCCGAGAGAACCCTTCACATTCAAACAGCTTCCATATATTTTCTGGAGAGGAAGGTAAGAGGAAGTTCCATTTACTCTGGTCCTGTAGCAAGTACAAAAAGATGTTAAGGTGAGGTTGGAAATGCTGAGTGAGATGTGGAGTGTGTGAGCACCAAGCACCATTATCCAGTGTAAGGCTGTGTGATGTACCATGAAGTTGGAGCAGTTTGTGTCTCGTGAAACACCGTGCCTGAATTTCACAAGCCCCCGACAGTGTCACGTTTTGGTGTTTAAAACACGCAATATTGGAATTGCAGTTTCATTGTTAAACAGAACTGGTTGACTGTTCTGGGTTAATCTTCCTCTGAACTGAACTGAGGGTGTGTTGTGGGAAATACAGCACTTCGGAGTCAGACTTGGACGTTCAACAAACAGTTTTATTCAGACAAAGCTTTGGGAGAAGCGCTGGCACTCCGCAGTACAGGCACTCACCTTCTCAACTACACAATGGTAGTTGAGCATCTTTTATACATTGTTCGATAATAGACAGTGTGGACATTAGCCGTTAGCACATCGTTACAAGTTGAGTAGACAGGTACGGACATCGACAGTTAACACATGGTTATACATAGAGTAGATACATATCTGCAGTTATGTCTTCCATCAATGGCTGATCTTGTTATATACACTTATGCATTTATGTCCCTCATCAGTGGCTGATCTCGTCATCAAACTCATTGTTCTGGGTCTGCTTTTATCTCAAGTTTAAGGTGCCTCAAGGTCTGACCTGTTTCCTGCAGTAATTTAAACACTAAAGGTTTTAACTCTTTATGTAATGTCTGTGCCCAAAGTCAGTGCCTCTGAATGTCTTTTTCCAGAGTCCATTTTGTGTGCCGGGTAACCATTTTGTCTCCTTTACTTTGATTTCTCTCCAACAGGGTGTGTGATGGTGGTTTTGTTATTTCCGTTTTCAGTTATTTTTGCTGAGCGATTTCCTGTGTTGCCAGGGTAACGATCTGACTGATCTCAGTACCAGAGACAGAGGTGTGGACACCAACTGGTGGAGAGAAAGCAGCTGGGTGGGGGGCCAGGCGAGGGGATCAGTCCGTGTGAGGCAGATTCTGGAGATAGACAGAGGCGATGAGATATGTTAATCAGAAAGGAGAGAAAGTCCAGGGCGAACCGACACTGAGACAGACGGGGGTCAGGGAGAAGAGGAAAAACAGTGAGCTGGAGAGAGAGACACTGATACAGACACAGGGAAGATAGAAATTGAGATGGGAAGTGAGGAAGCAGCAACGATAAAAAACAGGGAGCCAGTGGTGGGGCAATTTGTGTATATCAGAGAGGGCATTAGTAGTGTCGTGAGAGATGACCCTTAGTTCTTGAAGATCAAAGTGTAAAATCAGTTGGGTGGCCCTGAGTAACAGCCAGGGACAGAAACCATTGGTGTGAATTGTTTGTGCTCCCAATTTCCTTCCAACAAGCGCACAGGTGAACTCATCCTATTGGCAAACCAAATAAATCAGATAAACTGAGGGGCAAAATAAAAGCAGTGGCCCCTTAAGTCAGGAACTGCCCTCTGCAAAATAAAGCAAAGTGTAAAGGAAACTTAAAATATCAGATCAGCACGTGATTAAAGGGATCGATAATGGACGCCAGCCCCTGCCGGGCCTCAATGGTGCTTGTGGACTAAGCATGCTCCCTCTCCAGGGACACCCTGCCACGTATGGAGCTCCAGTCGAGGGGAAGACAGTCGTGTGGGACGATCATTTTGGTTGCCGTCTGCCTGGGCCTAATTATGGCCAATCTAGCCAGGCCCTGGAGCAGGTTCACAGGGAGGTCCTCTGCCTTCCTCACCCCTCCCCCTCCGTACCAGGTGCCCGTAGATCAGGAGCGTGGGACTCAAGTGCAAACAGAACATCAATGAAAGTTATTTGGGGAACCAAAAGGGAGTGCAGCCGAAGACATTGAATGTAGACGTGGCCCACGGACTCCACAAGATCCCAAGAAGGGCAGGTTTCTTGTGAGCCAGTGAATCAGTACAATTTACGGTTGCGTGGTATCGCTGCGTGCACCAGCTTCCACCCCAGGTCCCCAATGTATTGGAAGAGGATCCCTTCAGAGGGGGACCTCCAGTGGGAACCTCCGCCGCCAGACAGCAGCAAGGCGAACCAAGGCGTGTGCGGGTGATGGGTGAGGATACAGTAGTGGAAGGTGTGCAGCAGCAGCCCAGACAGGAAACCCTTTGTGCTGAGGCAAAAGGCATGGAGGGCATTTCTGCAAGGCAGCTCACACTATGGGGTGCCAGATCCAGGAAGTGAGGTCTGGGTTTCGGGTCAATGTGAAGTTCCGCCCGAGCAGGTACATTTAGACGGGATCCCATCACGCAGTTGTGCCTCCTCGAGACCACGTGTGACGTCGTGTCCGAGCACGACCGTTCTCAGGTCATAGATTCCATTGGCCATGAGCTGAAAGTCCTCCACCACATACTCAGCAAGCTCGTGGGGTGTCATCCAGTCCACTCCACCACCAGCACGTCCTTTACCCTGTCACACAGCAGTCAGTCTTCCTCTCTGCCAGCCAACTGAAATGGTATTGGTGGAGGAGCAGATTCCACAGCAGCGGCTTCCGAACGACAGCTGCTACTCCAGACAGGGGAGAGATGTACCTCGAGGTGACCATGACCCAGACTTTCAGAAGGAGGGAGAGTAATTTCACACCTGGCGGAAGAAGTACATCGCCAGGGCACACCATTGAGGAGGGGATTCAACGAGGAGGTATCCCTGCAGGGTCTGAAGGTGGAAGGTCACCAGTGCCTGATCACCCTCCCTCAGCAGGAGACTCCGAACCACAGCAGTGACCCAGTGCGGTCTTTTCTCCCAGAAGAACTCTACGAGTGTTCTCTGGATGTTTATGACAAAGGTGGGGAGGGGTCGAAGTGACCAGCCGGTACCACAGCATGGAGGCAATCAGCTGGTTTATGACGAGAACCCGCGCCCTGTAAGATAGCACTCAGAGCAGTCCTGTCCAGCTATTCAGACGAGCGGAGACCTTGGCCTCCAGCTCTTGACAATTCGCCAAAATGTTATTCAAATATGTGAAGCCGTGTTCCATCTTTGGACGTGACTTATCAGGTGTTAATATCAAGTGGGATCGTAATGCTGTGATCATGTTGAATTCCAGAACACTTCTGAATGGCCCACTTCTGTTTAAAGTTGATTTATTAGTGTCACGAGTAGGCTTACATTAACACTGCAATGAAGTTACTGTGAAAATCCCTGAGTTGCCACGCTCCAGTGCCTGTGCGGCTACACTGAGGGAGAATTTAGCATGGCCAATGCACTGGACCATCATGTCTTTCGGACCAGGGTAGGAAACTGGAGCATCCCGAGTAAACCCACACAGACATGGGAGAAAGTGTGGACTCCTCACGGACAGTCACCCAAGCCAGGAATCGAACCCGAGTCCCTGGCGCAGTGAGGCAGTCGTGCTAACCACTGTGCCACCCGATTTGCCCCCTCTCCTCCCTCCCTGAGCCATTTGATTGATTATTGTCACATGTATTAGTATACAGTGAGAAGTATTATTTCTTGCGTGCTATACTGACAAAGCATACCATACACACAGAAGGAAAGTAGAGAGTTGGGTGTTATAGTCATTGTTAGGGTGCAGAGAAAAATCAACTCGATACAGTGTAGGTTCATTCAAAAGTCTGGAGAGTTTAAAAGAGTTCGAATAGAGTTTTAGAACCATAGAGTGAGAGGTAGAATTAGAGTGCAGGCTGCGCACAGCTCGCAAGGAGTCTGTCGCACCATCTTGGATGAATGTTCATTTGCTCTTTCTCCTCCCGACCTGAAGCATTTGCTCTCTCTCTCTCTCTCTCTCCTCCCTCCCTGAACCATTTTGTTCTCCCTCACCTCCCTGAACCAGTTGCTCTCTGTTGTTGAACCATTTGCGCTCTCTCTCTGTCTGTCCCTCTACTATTCCATCTCCTCTCCTTTCTCTAAAATAGCTATCACTGTCACATGACATTCTGAACTCTCTCGTTTCCTTCTCTATGAATGGTATGCTTTGTCTGTACCTTGTGCAAGAAACAATACTTTTCACTGTGTGCTCATACATGCGACAGTAATACATCAAACTTACTGGGTTTCTTTCTATCAATCAGTGACCATAATGAGGTTGAGCTCTCTATTGGCCAGGGACAGCTGATTGACATCTGGCTCCATGGATACGAGGAGGGGGGCAGCGTAATTCCTCCCTTGGGCATCTCGCCTGCGCAGGGACAGTCATGACCAGCAATGGGCCTGTGCAGAATCAAACTGGAAACAGGGCACGGGACCACTCAACACGCATGCATCAGCATGCCGTCTGAGCGTGCGCGAGAGGAAATGGTGACCGAATAACGGTGAGAAAGTGTTTGAAAAGAAACAGCCTCAGCACTGAGAAAATCTGGGTGATTCCAGTATATACTCAGTATTGATGGTCTGAATACAGACTATCAATACTGAGAATATCTGGGAGATTCTAGTCTGAATACAGACTATCAATACTGAGTATATCTGGGAGATTCTAGTCTGAATAAACAGCATTATAACACTGAGAATATCTGGGAGATTCTAGTCTGAATAAACAGCATTATAACACTGAGAATATCTGGGAGATTCTAGTCTGAAAACAGATCATCAATCATAGAAACCCGACAGTGCAGAAACAGGCCATTCGGCCCATCAAGTCTGCACCGACCACAATCCCACCCAGGCCTTACTCCTACCCAGGCCTTACTCCCATATCCCTACACATTTACCCACTAATCCCTCTAACCTACGCATCTCAGGACACTAAGGGTCAATTTTAGCACGGCCAATCAACCTAACCCGCACATCTTTGGACTGTTGGAGGAAACCGGAGCACCCGGAGGAATCCCACACAGACATGAGGAGAATGTGCAAACTCCACACAGACAGTGACCCAAGCCGGGAATCGAACCCAGGTCCCTGGAGCTGTGAAGCAGCAGTGCTAACCACTGTGCTACCGTGCCGCCCCATCCTGAGTATATGTCTCTCCACTTCCCTGAATTCTCATTCTATCTCTTCCTCTCTCTCCCTCTATATCTCCCTCCTCCTTCCCTGAACCAGCTGCGCTCTCCCTCTCTCTTTCTCTTCCTCTCCCTCCTCCTTGAACCACTTGCTCGCTCTCTCTCTCTCTCTCTCTCCTCCTTCCCTGAACAATTTGCTCACTCTGTTTGCTCCCTCCCTGAGCAATTTGCTCTCCCGCCTCCCCTCGATTTGATGTGTCCCTTGTCAATTATGAGGGCTCGGGTCAATTATGAGGTCTCCGTATCTCGATTTGCAGGTGTACTTTGATAATATATTTCAGACAAGTAGATAAAGTTCCGCTAACCAGGTGCAGAAAGTCACCCGGAGTGATCCGGTTATGAGGCAGGGAGTGCAACTTGTCCAGAGAGGGAGGATGAGTAGAAAGCACCCGGAGTTACGGTGATAAGTGTGTGGAAGCTGGGAGTTGTCGGTGTTGCTGGATGTTTATTCTGGGCTATGAGAGCCTCATTCCCCCATCATTAAGAGGAAAGGTGCTGGAACGGGAGCACCAAGAGCACCCGGGGGTGCTGCCAATGGAAGAAACAACAAGAAGCTGTTTGTGGTGCTGCCCAAATGGAAGAGAAAGTGGGATGGTGCGAATGCTGCGCTTGGGGACGGAAGGTGCCGCCCTTGCTGCCTCTTGCTGGCTGGGATTGTCCCCAATGGCAGCGAATCCACAGCGAGTCGCTGCTTCATCACAATCTGCCCGACTCCACCCACACTGGCTGTCAATCATTCTGCTGGAGCGGCTTCCTATTGGCTGTGTTCAGCTGATGGACAGCAGAATGCACCAATGGAGAATGAGGGTGCAGTGATGGATTGTGCAATGAATCAATGAGGCTTTTGACAAGGTACCACATGGCAGGTTGTTGCACAACCTCCATCATGGGCCCCAGGGTGAGGTAGTTAAATGGATACAAAATTGGCTTGATGACAGAAGCCAGTGGATGGTTGTCCAGGGTTGTTTTTCAAACTGGAGGCCTGTGACCAGCGGTGTCCTCTGGGATCAGTGCTGGGTCCACTGTTATTTGTCATTTATATTAATGATTTGGATGAGAATATAGGAGGCATGGTTGGTAAGTTTGCAGATGACACTAAGATTGGTGGCATAGTGGACAGTGAAGAAGGTTATCTCGGGTTGCAACGGGATCTTGATCAATTGGGCCAGTGGGCTGACGAATGGCAGATGGAGTTTAATTTGGACAAATGCGAGGTGATGCATTTTGGTAGATTGATCCAGGGCAGGACTTACTCAGTTAATGGTAGGGTGTTGGGGAGAGTTACAGAACAAAGAGAGCTCGGGTACGGGTTCATGACTCCTTGAAAGTGCAGTCACAGGTGGTCAGAGTGGTGAAGAATGCATTCCCCATGCCTGGTTTCATCGGTCAGAACATTGAATACAGGAGTTGGGACGTCTTGTTGAAGTTGTACAAGACATTGGTAAGGCCCCACTTGGAATACTGTGTACAGTTCCGGTCACCCTATTATAGAAAGGATATTATTAAACTAGAAAGGTACAGAAAAGATTTACTGGGATGCTACCGGGACTTGATGGATTGAGTTCTAAGGAGGAGTTGGATAGACTGGGACTTTTTTCTTTGGAGCGTAGGAGGCTGAGGGGTGATCTTATCGAGGTCTATAAAATAATGAGTGCACAGATCAGCTGGATAGTTCATGTCTTTTCCCCAAGGTCGGGGAGTCTAAAGCTTAGAGGGCAGAGGTTGAAGGTGAGAGGGGCAATTATTTCACACAGAGGGTGGTGAGTGTCTGGAACGAGCTGCCACAGGGAGTAGTAGAGGTGGGGACAATTTTGTCTTTTAAAAAGCATTTAGTTAGATGGGTCTAGAGGGATATGGGCCAAATGTGGGCAATTGGGACGAGTTTAGGGGTTTAAAAACAGGGGCAGCCTGGACAAGTTGGGCTGAAGGGCCTGTTTCCCTGCTGTATGTAAATCTGAATGATGACGCAATGAGGTGCCGCCCACTCAGTGACGTGGCTGGAAGCGGCCGTTAAACGGTTTCCGCGCGCGGCTGGAGGGGGCCTTCTGACGTCACTGCCAACGCACAGCACGTGACCTGGATCTGGCCAATCGGCGAGCGGGACAATCAGCCGCCCGCCGCCGTCTCGAGTGCGGAGTTCAGGCGCCGCGCCGTTTCTCACTGCGTGTGCGGGGCTTTCCCAGCGGCTTCACACCGAATCTTTGAGTCACGGTAAGGAATTAAATGAGAGAAAAAGTCTCCGCTTCAGCGGCGCCGACTCTCGCTGACTGGGATTGTCCCCAGTGGCAGCGAGTCGCTGCTTCATCACAAGCTGCCAATCATTCTGCTGGAGCGGCTTCCTATTGGCTGTGTTCATTTGACGGACAGCAGAATGCACCAATGGGGAATGAGGGTGCGGTGAGGTCCCGCCCACTCAGTGAGAGCGGCTCGCGGTCACGTGGCGCGGCCGTTGACGGTTTCTGCGCGCGGCTGGAGAGGGGGGTCTGAAGTCACTACCCGCTCACAGCACGTGACCGGGAGCTGACCAATCCGCGAGCCGGAAACCAGCCCTCGCCGCCCCGAGTGCGCCTGCGCCAACTTCACTGCGGGAGGGTGCGGCCCGCTTCCTATTGTGCGCAGGCGCACTGCCGTTTTTTCGCTGCGTATCCGGGTATTTCCGGGTTTGTGAATCACGGGGAGGAATTAACGGCCCAGAAAAAGTTTCAACTCCAACAACATTCAGCTTGAGGATTAAAATGGCGGTTTCCTGTGTAAATACAGCCCGTCTTTGTATCATATTAACAGAGCGGGGACGGTCAGTTACATTGTGGGCGGCGCGGTGGCTCAGTGGTTGGTGCTGCGGTCTCACAGCGCCAGGGAGCCGGCTTCAATTCCCGGCCTTGGCTCACTGTCTGTGTGGAGTCTGCACATTCTCCCCGTGTCTGCGGCCCTTTCCTCACACTCTCCAAACATCAGCAGCACGGGGGCACTGGCCAGGCTCAGTTGCTGCTCAGTGTCAGGGGGATTAGCAGGGTCAACACGGGGAGGGGGTCTGGGTGGGATTGTGGGCGGTACAGACTGGATGGACCAAATGGCCTCCTCCTGCACTGCAGCAATTGGATGATTCAATGTTTCAGAGAAAGATCTGTTATTACAATCCAGGCCGTGTCTGTGTAAACACTGCTGCAGCATCTAAATTACTGCAATCAAGCGCTTGTCTGAGTAAACACAGCACCAGATCTCTCTTCATTATTTCAGTCTGGGCCCTGTCTGAGCATTTGCAGCACATGAAACTAAATTGCTTTGTGCGGCTGTAAATCAACAAATGCAAGGAAACTGACAGAGGTTGATTGAATACGAGGATACGTGCACATTCACAGTGCAACACGTGTATTGCCACAGCAGCCCCAAATCCCAAACTCTGTAGACAGAACTGGAACCCACAATGTTTGTGTCTCGTGGAAATCCCCTCCCCACCCTTTTGCCCTGTCTGGGCTTCTACTGCACAACTTTCATCTCGCTGACTTTGCCGGCCTTGGCTCACTGTCTGTGTGGAGTCTGCACATTCTCCCCGTGTCTGCGGGGATTTCCTCCGACTCTCCAGAGATGAGCAGGATAGGTGCATTGGCCATGCTAAGTTGCTCCTCGGTGTCGGGGATTAGCAGGGTAAACACGGGGATAGGGTCTGGGTGGAATTGTGGTTGTTGCAGACTGGATGGACCAAATGGCCTCCAAATTTATCTATCCTTGCCTGAAAAACATTCAATAAGGCAGCCTCAACTGCTTCACCGGGCAGGGAATTCCACAGATTCACAACGCTTTGTGTGAAGAAGTTCCTCCTCAACTCAGTCCTAAATCTGCACCCCTTATTTTCAGGCCATGCCTCCTAGTTCTAGTTTCACCTGCCGGTGGAACCAACTTCCCTGCTTCTATCTTATCAATTCCCATAGTCATAGAGGTTTACAGCATGGAAACAGGCCCTTCGGCCCAACTTGTCCATGCCGCCCTTTTTGTTTTAAACTCCTAAGCTAATCCCAATTGCCCGCATTTGGCCCATATCCCTCTACACCCATTGTTCCCATGTAACTATCTAAATGCTTTTTAAAAGATAAAATTGTACCCGCCTCCACCACGACCTCTGGCAGCTTGTTCCAGACACACTCCACCCTCTGTGAAAAAATTGCCCCTCTGGACACTTTTGTATATCTCCCCTCTCACCTTCAACGTATGCCCTCGAGTTTTCGACTCCCCTACCCTTGGGAAAAGATATTGACTATCTACCTTGTCTATTCCCCTCATTATTTTATAGACCTCTATAAGGTCACCCTTCAGCCTCCTACGCTCCAGAGAAAAAAGTCCTCGTCTATTCAGCTTCTCATAACTCAATCCATCAAGTCCCGGTAGCATCCTTGTAAATCTTTTCTGCACCCTTTCTAGTTTAATAATATCCTTTCTATAATAGGGTGGCCAGAACTGTACATCGTATTCCAAGTGTGGCCATACCAATGTCTTGTATAACTTCAACAAGACGTCCCAACTCCTGTATTCAATGTTCTGACCAATGAAACCAAGCATGCCGAATGCCTTCTTCCCCCCCCTGTCCACCTCTGATTCCACTTTGAAGGAGCTATGAACCCGTACCCCGAGATCTCTTTGTTCTGTAACTCTCCCCAATGCCCTACAATTAATTAAGTCCTGCCCTGGATCAGTCTACCAAAATGCATCACCTCGCATTTGTCTAAATTAAACTCCATCTGCCATTCGTCAGCCCAGTGGCCCAATTAATCAAGATCCCGTTGCAATTGGAGATAACTTCACTGTCCACTATGCCACCAATCTTGGTGTCAGCTGCAAACTTACTAACCTATATTCTCATCCAAATTATGAATATAAATGACAAATTAACAGTGGGCCCAGCACTGATCCCTGAGGCACAACGCTGGTCACAGGCCTCCAGTTTGAAAAACAACTCTCGACAACCACCCTCTGGCTTCTGTCAAGAAGCCAATTTTGTATCCATTTCGATATCTCACCCTGGATCCCGTGAGATTTAAGTTTATGCAACAACCTACCACGTGGTACCTTGTCAAAGGCCTTGCTAAAGTCCATGCAGACAACATCAGCTGCCCTGCCCTCATCTACCTTCTTGGTTACCCCTTCAAAAAACTAAATCAACTTTGTGAGACATGATTTTCCACTCACAAAGCCATGCTGACTGTCCCTAATCAGTCCTTGCATCTCTAAATGCCTGTAGATCCTGTCTCTCAATATACCTTCCAACAACTTACCCACCACAGATGTGAGGCTCACTGGCCTGTAGTTCCCAGGCTTTTCCCTGCAGCCCTTTTTAAACAAAGGCACATTTGCCACTCTCCAATCTTCAGGCACCTTACCCGTGACTATCGATGATTCAGATATCTCAGCTAGGGGACCAGCAATTTCCTCCCTAGCCTTCACAACGTCCTGGGATATACTTCATCAGGTCCCGGGGATTTATCTACCTTGATGCACTTTAAGACTTCCAGCATTTCCTTCTGTAATATGTACACTCCTCAAGGCATCAATATTTATTTCTCCAAGTTCTCCAACATCCATGCTTTTCTCAACAGTAAATACTGATGAAAAATATTCATTTAGGATCTCACCCATCTCTTGTGGATCCGCAGATAGATGACCTTGTTGATCCTTAAGAGGCCCTACTCTCTCCCTTGTTACTCTTTTGCCCTTTATGTATTTGTAGAAGCTCTTTGGATTCTCCTTTGCCTCATCTGCCAAAACAATTTCCTGTCCCCTTTTTGCCCTCCTGACTTCTCTTAACTCTACTCCTACACCCCCTATACTCTTCAAGAGATTCACTTGATCCCTTCATTATCTTATATGTTTCTATAAGATCTCCCCTCATTCTTCTGAATTCCAATGAGTATTGCCCCAGTCTACTCAGTCTATCCTCATAAACCAACCCTCTCAACTCCGGAATCAACCGAGTGAATCTCCTCTGCACCCTGTCAATATGTCCTTTCTCAAGTAAGGAGACCAAAACTGCACACAGTATTCTGTGTGGCCTCACCAGCACCTTATACAGCTGCAACATAATCTCGCTGTTTTTAAACTCCATCCCTCCAGCAATGAAAGACAAAATTCCATTTGCCTTCTTAATTACCTGGTGCACCTGCAAACCAAATTTTGTGATTCATGCACAAGGACACCCAGGTCCCTCTGCACAGCAGCATGCTGCAATTTTTTACCATTTAAACAATAGTCCATTTTGCGGTTATTCATATCCAAATGGATGACTTCACATTTACCAACATTGTACTCCATCTGCCAGAACCTCGCCCACTCACTTAGACTATATATATGCCTTTGCAGACTTTCAGTGTCCTCTGCGCACTTTGCTCTGCCACTCATCAGAGTATCATCTGCGAATTTTAACACACTACACTTGGTCCCCAACTCCAAATCATCAATGTAAATCGTAAACAATTGCGGTCCCAACACTGATCCCTGAGGCACATCACTCGTCACTGATCGCCAACCAGAAAAACACCCATTTACCCACACTCTTTGCTTTCTGTTAGTTAACCAATCCTCTATCTATTACATTACCCATAACACCGCACACCTTTATCTTATGCAGCAGCCTTTGGTGCGGCACCATGTCACATTTCTTCTGGAAATCCAGAAACACCACATCCACAGGTTCCTCATTGTCCACTGAGCACGTAATGTTCTCAAAGAATACCACCAAATTAGACAAACGTGACCTGCCTTTCATGAACCCATGCTGTCTTTCCAACGGGACAATTTGTATCCAGATGTCTCGCTATTTCTTCCTCGATGATAGATTGAAGCATTTTCCCAACTACAGAAGTTAAACTAACAGGTCTACAGTTACCCGCCTTTTATCTAACTACTTTTTTTAAACAGTGGCGTCACATTTGCTGTTTTCCAATCTGCCGGAATTACGCAGAGTCCAGCGAATGTTGTTAAATTACCACTAGTGCATTTGCTATTTTCCCCACCATCTCTTTTCGTACCTTGGGATGCATTCCATCAGAGCCAGGAGACTTGTCTGCCTTTAACCCATTAGCTTGCCCAACACTACCTCTTTTGTGGTGATAGTTTCTAGGTCCTCCTCACCTGCCATAGCCGCCTTGTCACCAGTGACCTGGCAGCTATGTTCCCTGCCAGGTGTCCCTAAAATGGGAGAATGCGATATCTGCTTGAAACATAGAAGCTTTCCTTATCTGGTGGGGACTGCGGGGACCAGACAGTGTTTGAACTCATTTCATCATATTTTGCTTTGTTTAACTTTTCTTTGAGATTCTGTTCATTTTTAAGAAGCCACATTTGAAGTTATCCCTTTGTTGATCTGGTCTATTTTGTTAAGATGCATGTTGCAAGATGCAGAATTTCACTGGCATTTCAATCTCTGAGCTTTTCCCTTGCATGCCAGCGCTCCACAGTCTCAGTCACCTTGCAGAAATGTCCCCCTCATTTGAGCAAAGAGCAGAAGGTATTCCTGTGTCAGCAACTGCTGCACCTCTGGGAGGGAGAATAGGGAAAAGGTGGGAGAAGAAGGGAAAGGGAGAGAGGGAGTGAGAGGTGGAGGTGGGAACCAATTGTGGTTTTGAGTGGTTCAAAAAAACAAATTGTGCAAATTTATGGTTTCTGAAATCTGTAATAATTTTCAGCAAACTGAGCAGTGGATGTTCGGTGAATTATCAACCTGGTAGATTGTGTTCAGTAACGGGTGAACAATCATCTCATTGAATGTTCACTTACTCCTCTTCCTGTAAGTTTGTAAATACCTGGTGTGGTTCCTTGATGGGGTGAGGTTCCTCAATTAACTCCTGCTGATGTTGGAACAGAGTCTGATCAATGAAAAGTAATGTTGTCCCTCACAATTGGTCAGAGCAGTGGAGAATAGGAAAAGTGAATGGGGAAGATTGAAGAGATAGGGAGGGAGTCAGTCACAAGGTGTTTGGAAGGAAAGGAGGGAGGAACTCCTTGGTGCCATGGACACCAATGGATCTTGGCACAAGGACAGTGAAAAGGTGAGGCTTTATTAATTTCCGTTTAAAACTTTCCTCTTTGAACTGTTCTCTCTCTATCTCTCTCTCTCCACCTGAACTGTTACTTGTTTCTTTCTCCTTTTCCTATTTTTATTCTGTTTTTGTCTCTAATATTTTCTGGATTTTATTTTGTGTTAATCAGTGACCGCAATGAGACTGAGCTTCCTCGCTGTTTAAGGGAGGGTGATTGACACCTAGATCCACCAATCAGAGAAGGGGAAGCATCGAAGCCCCGGCCTTGGTGTTAACAGATGTGCACGGACCATCATGACCAGCACTATGCATGTGCATGACCAGAGTGCGGCTCCTCTCTCTGCGCATGCATCGGCCTGCCGCCTGAGTGCAAGAGGAAACAGTTAGAAAATAGACACAGAAAAAAAGAACAAAGAAAATTATAGCAGAGACACAGGCCCTCCAGCCCTCCAAGCTTGCACCGCCCATGCTGCCTGAACTAAAAAAACTACTCTTCCACGGGCCATATCCCTCTATCCCCTTCTGTTCATGTATTTGTCAAGACGCCCCTTGAAAGTCACTGTCGTATCCGCTTCAACTACCTCCTCCGGCAGCGGCTCCAGGCACCCACCACATGTGTAAAAAAAAAAAAACTTGCCTACTACATCTCTTTTAAACGCTGCCTCTCGCCCTAAAACCTATAGCCCTTAGTAATTGACTCTTCCACCCTGGGAAAAAGCTTCCGACGCAGCATCAACACTGAGTAGATCTGGGTGATTATAGAATCATAGAATCCTACAGTGCAGAAGAAGGCCATTTGGCCCATCGAGTCTGCACTGACCACTATCCCCACAACCCCATGCATCTATCCTAGCCAGTCCCTCTGACACTGAGGAGCAATTTAATTGCAATTGTAATTTTGTAATTGTAATTGTAAATTTAATTGTAACTGGATTACAGAGTACTGGGCGAATGGTAAGATACTTGGTAGTGTGGATGAACAGAGAGATCTCGGTGTCCATGTGCATAGATCCCTGAAAGTTGGCACCCAGGTTGATAGGGTTGTTAAGAAGGCGTACGGAGTGTTAGCTTTTATTGGGAGAGGGATTGAGTATCGGAGCCAGGAGGTCATGTTGCAGCTGTACAAAACTGGTGCGGCCACACTTGGAGTATTGCGTACAGTTCTGGTCGCCGCATTTTTGGAAGGATGTGGAAGTGTTGGAAAGGGTGCAGAGGAGATTTACTAGGATGTTGCCTGGTACGGTGGGAAGGTCTTATGAGGAAAGGCTGAGGGACTTGAGGTTGTTTTTTTTTTAGAGAGAAGAAGGTTAAGAGGTAACTTAATAGAGGCATACAAGATGATCAGAGGATTAGATAGGGTGGATAGTGAGAGCCTTTTTCCTCGGATGGTGATAGCGAGCACGAGGGGACACAGCTTTAAATTGAGGGGTGATAGATATAGGACAGGTGTCAGAGGGAGGTTCTTCACTCCGAGAGTAGTAAGGGCGTGGAATGCCCTGCCTGCAACAGTAGTGGACTTGCCAATATTAAGGGCATTTAAATGGTCATTGGATAAACATATGGATGACATTGGAATAGTGTAGGTTAGATGGACTTTAGATTGGTTTCACTGGTCGGCGCAACATCGAGGGTCGAAGGGCCTGTACTGCGCTGTAATGTTCTATGTTCAATTTAGCATGGCCAATGCACCTCACCCGCACATCTTTGGATTGTGGGAGGAAACCCACGTGGACATGGGGAGAATTGTACAAACTACATACAGACAGTGACCCAAGCTGGGAATCGAACTCTGGTCCCTGGCACTGTCAGGCAGTAGTGCTAACCACTCTGCCACCGTGCAGATTCTGGTCTGAATACGGACAGCATTATTACAGAGGATATTAGAGTGATTCTAGTCTGAATAGGCACAGCATTATAATACTGAGTATACCTCCTGTTACTGTTACACTTTTCAAACACACGCTGTTTTTGTACATATATCCTCAGCTCGGAGAGCAAATAGCCAATTTTCGCTTTTCACCCAAAATGTGAACAGACCCGGGACAGAGAAATGAGGAAAGTAGTAAAACATCAGACAGTGTGTAACCCGGGGAGGATGGAGTCAGTGAGATCAGACAGTGTGTAACCCGGGGAGGATGGAGTCAGTGAGATCAGACAGTGTGTAACCCGGGGAGGATGGAGTCAGTGAGATCAGACAGTGTGTAACCCGGGGAGGATGGAGTCAGTGAGATCAGACAGTGTGTAACCCGGGGAGGATGGAGTCAGTGAGATCAGACAGTGTGTAACCCGGGGAGGATGGAGTCAGTGAGATCAGACAGTGTGTAACCCGGGGAGGATGGAGTCAGTGAGATCAGACAGTGTGTAACCCGGGGAGGCTGGAGTCAGTGAGATCAGACAGTGTGTAACCCGGGGAGGCTGGAGTCAGTGAGATCAGACAGTGTGTAACCCGGGGAGGATGGAGTCAGTGAGATCAGACAGTGTGTAACCCGGGGAGGCTGGAGTCAGTGAGATCAGACAGTGTGTAACCCGGGGAGGATGGAGTCAGTGAGATCAGACAGTGTGTAACCCGGGGAGGATGGAGTCAGTGAGATCAGACAGTGTGTAACCCGGGGAGGATGGAGTCGGTGAGATCAGACAGTGTGTAACCCAGGGAGGATGGAGTCAGTGAGATCAGACAGTGTGTAACCCGGGGAGGATGGAGTCAGTGAGATCAGACAGTGTGTAACCCAGGGAGGATGGAGTCAGTGAGATCAGACAGTGTGTAACCCGGGGAGGATGGAGTCAGTGAGATCAGACAGTGTGTAATCCGGGGAGGATGGAGTCAGTGAGATCAGACAGTGTGTAACCCGGGGAGGCTGGAGTCAGTGAGATCAGACAGTGTGTAACCCAGGGTAGATGGAGCCAGTGAGATCAGAAAGTTTGTTAACTAGGCAAGATGTAGTGATTGAGATCAGACAGTGCCCAACCCGGGGAGGATAGAGCCCATCGTTATCATTCAGACAGACACAATCCCAGGTTGAGGGTTCAAAATATCGGAATCCTCCTCACCATGTGGACTTGCGTTGGAGGGATGTTGCAAGGAGCAATCACTTAGCGCTGTCAGTTGCTTCTGTTCACACACACACTCTCAGTTCTTGCTTCATTTGAGGCATTTAGGTTTCCAGGGAAGTTCACCTTGACTACACACAATTTCTGGTTTTCTGAAAAGCATGTTAATTTGTTAATTTTTGCAGTTCTGCCCCCCGTTTCCGATCTCAGTGCACCCACAGTAGATGAAGCGAAGGGGGGAGTGGTGGAAGTGAAGATAGGGAAGATGTCTGGTAACAGGAGGGAAGCCCCTCCCGTTCCTGCTTTGGCCTTGTAGGCTATTACTGGCTCCAGGAAGACCAGATTCGATAGGGTTCTCCTTCAGACAATTTACTCATTTTCTGTGGCCAGGTTTACTGCTGGTTTCCCTGGAAGGGGAGCATGCCATGTCCACCGGCATGAGCGAGAAATTCCTTACCTGGAGGGCATTTGCAAGGTCTGGGATAGACATTGAATCTCTTTACAGAGATTGTGTTTTGACGTTTCAATTTTCCCCTGGTAGTCTGCCTACTTGATGCCGTATCCCAAGATGCAAAAGAAGTACAAGGAAGGACACCCAGAAACCTCACAGAAATAATAGAAACCCTACAGTGCAGAAAGAGGCCATTCGGCCCATCAAGTTTGCACTGACAACAATCGCATGTTGGACTTATCCCCACAACCCCACGCAGTTACCCCATTAATCACTCTAACTAACACATCCCGCCACACTAAGGGACAATCTTACATGAATAATCAACCTAAGCCGCACATCTTTGGACTGTGGGAGGAAACCGGAGCAGCCTGAGGAAACCCACAATGATACGGGGAGAATGTGCAAACTCCAGACAGACAGTGACCAAGCCGGGAATCGAAGGCACGTCCTTGGAGATGTGAGACAGCAGTGCTAACCATTCTGCCACCATATCTCCCAATGCTAAACCAGTTTGTTCATATCCATAGCTCTTCATGAGTATCTCAATTAAAGAAAGAGTTCCACAGGCTGGAAGATGTTTGGGATGAGTACTCCAGAGCGTAGTCTCTTGGCAGCTGAAGGCAAGGGGCCCATGTATAGAAGAATCCAAATAAGGACTGGCCAAACTTTCAGGAGTGCGGAAATATTGCCAACATCTAAGGCTGGGCTATAATATCTGGCTGGGAAGTTTGAGTCAGTGGGTATATTTGAGAAGCTCGATCCAGATGGTGTACAAGGATCTAGGGTTAATGAGACGTGGTGCAAGTTAGGATACAAGAAACAAGTTTCAGGGCAGTTTGTAAGATCATCTTGCATGTGTAACACTTTTTTATATGCTGGCAAGCAATACATTTATGATGAACAGATAGCCCACCCAGTGGGAGTCCAGAGAATGGGATTGGGAAGATAAACCAATGCCAGTGATATGTGCTGTGCGATTTACTGGATAAACAAACAGACAGGGACAATTTCCACCCAGCTGGAAGGCAGTGAAGAGATGATCATGTGACAAACTGTGCCAAAGGCTTCAGAGACGTAGAGTCGGCTGAAGATACTTCACTGACCATTTTATTTCTGCTAGAATGTAATGTTTGACTTTGATACGAGCTGTTTCAGTATTGTGGGGTAGGTGGAAACCTAGTTAGATGTATTCAAACAAGCTCCAAGAAAGGTGTGTCTACATTTATCAGGTAAAGTTATCGTCATGTGTTTTGGAGAAAAGGAGGCTGGACATGGGCCAGGGATTTTCAAGGGCAAATTAAATCAAGATGATTTTTTTAAGAGGCAGTACCAAGGTTGTGGGGTCACGGTCAGATCTACCATATATCTACATGGTGTTTGTGAGATTGTAAATACTAAAAGATTGTCCCCATATAAATTTTGGAAATCACATTGCTGCTTAAAGATACAAACAAGGCATTTTCTCTTCACAGTTTCCATTTAACCCTGCTCTGGATTTGTCTATTTCAGAGCACCAGAATCGAAAACACCTGTCACAAAAATGGCTGAAGGTTTCAACAGCGGAGTATATCCAATATCTTCAAAAAGATTGACTTTGGACAATGGTAGGTTCAGAAAATACTCCCAAGTTTTCACCGTCCTGTTAATGAATCCAGACCTCATTCATGAACCTGCAGTTCACACAAGGAGCAGAGAAGAACATAGCGGCAGCAAATTATAAACCAGTAAAACTGATATAATGAAGTTGTGCTGAAAGCAATGTCTAGTGCATGTCGATAGGCATTGTTTACATGGACATCCAGAAGGAATTTGGACAGAGTTTCTTTAAATGTCTGTCATGCAATTGAAGGCAAATTTGTGACCTCATTGTGAAATTGGTGGAAAAGCAAGGGATAGAGATGAGGTAAATGGTGATTTAGGCTGACTGTCAGGATGCAACTTGCTGTGTTCCAGAAGCATCTGTGTTAGGCTCACAATTACTAACCAAATTTATTGACAGCCTAGATGTTGGAATAAAAAAATGGATATATAAAACTGATTATGACACAAAGTTATTGAAACATTGTCGTCAATATAGCTGGCAATGTAAGAACATAAGAAATAGGAGCAGGAGTAGGCCATCTGGCCCTTCGAGCCTGCCCCGCCATTCAACAAGATCATGGCTGATCTGAAGCGAATCAGTTCCACTTACCCGCCTGCTCCCCATATCCCCTAATTCCCTTATCGATCAGAAAACTATCTACCCGTGATTTAAACATATTCAACGAGGAAGCCTCCACCACTTCAATGGGCAGAGAATTCCAGAGATTCACTACCCTCTGAGAGAAGAAGTTCCCCCTCAACTCTGTTCTGAACCGGCCCCCCCTTATTTTGAGGCTGTGCCCTCTAGTTCTGGTTTCCCTTCTAAGTGGAAAGAATCTCTCCACCTCTACCCTCTCCAGCCCCTTCATTGTCTTATACGTCTCTATAAGATCACCCCTCATCCTTCTAAACTCCAACGAGTACAGACCCAATCTGTTTAATCTCTCCTCATAAGCTACACCCCTCATCTCCGGTATCAACCTGGTGAACCTTCTCTGCACTCCCTCCAAGGCCAATATATCCTTTCGCAAATAAGGGGACCAAAACTGCACACAGTACTCCAGTTGCGGCCTCACCAGTGCCTTGTACAGTTGCAGCAAGACCTCCCTGCTTTTATACTCCATCCCTCTCGCGATAAAGGCCAACATTCCATTCGCCTTCTTGATCACCTGCTGCACCTGCAGACTGAGTTTTTGCGATTCATGCACAAGGACCCCCAGGTCCCTCTGCACAGTCGCACGATGTAATTTTTCTCCATTTAGATAATATTCCAATTTACTATTATTTCTTCCAAAGTGGATAACTTCACATTTGCTAACATTATATTCCATCTGCCAGATCCTCGCCCACTCGCTCAGCCTATCCAAGTCTCTCTGCAGACTTTCCGCGTCCTCCACGCAATTCGCTTTCCCACTCACCTTTGTGTCATCAGCAAACTTGAATACCCTAGATTCAGTCCCCTCCTCCAGATCATCTATGTAAATGGTAAACAATTGAGGCCCCAGCACCGATCCCTGCGGCACGCCACTGGTCACCAACTGCCAACCAGAAAAGCACCCATTTATCCCAACTCTCTGCTTCCTGTTAGATAGCCAATCACCAATCCACGCCAACACCTTACCCCTAACTCCGTGTACCTCAATCTTCTGCAGCAACCTTTTGTGAGGCACCTTATCGAACGCCTGGAAATCTAAAAACACCACATCCACCGGTTCCCCTCTGTCAACCGCACTAGTGACATCTTCATAAAAGTCCAGTAGATTCGTCAAACACGACTTTCCCTTCATGAATCCATGCTGCGTCTGCTTGATCGAACCATTCTTATTCAGGTGCTCTGTTATTTCCTCTTTAATAATGGACTCGAGTATCTTCCCAACTACGGACGTTAAGCTAACCGACCTGTAGTTACCCGCCTTATGCAATGAAATATCAGTAAATTAAGTGAATTGGCACGTTTGTGGCAAATAGATTAAAATGCAGGCAAATATCAGGTCCTTCACTTTCAATAAGGGATAGAACAGGGCCCTTTCCAAATGTGGAAAACCTAGAAACTTGGAAGCTCTACAGAACCTTGGGAATTCCTGAATATAGATTGTTAAAATATCGTGAAAAGGGAGCATAAAGTAAAACAAACAATTTAATGTTGTATTTTATGTCCAGAGGACAAGAGCATGTAGGGATAGAAGTTATGTTACAAGCGAGACAAGCTCCTGAATAGACCAATCCCGGCTGTGGCGATTGCAGTTAAAATAAAGGCAAAACCTTTCAGGAATGAAATTGAAAAATGCTTCGAAACGCAAAAACATTTCCTGCAAAAAAGGTAATTGATATTGGAAAGTTGATGTGAATTGCTTCTTACTAACCAGGGGTATGAAGTGATTTGGAGGTCAGCTGGATACATGGGTTTTATTCACAAATGAGATAAATATCATGAATGTTTTCTGAAAGATAGTTGATAACATGGCTCACATGACATTTAAGTGGGTTGTTTTAAGTTTACGGGAAATTAAAACAGTCCAGATAGGAACTCATTGTGTTTCATTTTTTTCCAATTTCTGTTCACAGATCCAAACTCTAAAATGACTGAGTTCTTGACAAACTGTGAAGATGACCAACTGTTGCTGTTGACCAATTTCTACCGGGACAGACTAGAACAGGCGATTGAAGGAGTGGCGAGACTCTGTCTGATGTTTGCAGCATGCGATCATATTGGTGTGAAAGAAAGTCATGTAAGTCCAGGATATAGTGGGTTTCGTGATTTTGCCCATTTTCACTTCGCAGACCTGATGAAATTAGAGGAAGAATAATTTGCTGAACAATAAGAAGCTATGGTCTCTCTTGCTGCTCTCCTAAAGAGACAACTGTTCCAGTGCAGCTACAATGCTGGCATCTACTCAACAACGTGTAAAAAATGTCTATCCCATTTGCCCAAAACAGGACAAATCCATATGGAAAATTTGCACCCCACAAGCCTCCTCCCACTAAGTGGCAGAGATAAAATGAGTCATTGCCAGTGACTTAAAGTTGCAGATACTTTGCAGTTTGGGACGGCAAAGTGGCACAGTGGTTAGCATTACTGCCTCATCGCACTGGGAACCCGGGTTCGATTCCTGGTTTGAGTCATTGTCTACGTGGTGTCTGCATGTTCCACGTTTTAAAGTTTATTCATTATTGTGAAAAGTAAGCTTGTATTAACACTGCAAAGATGTGACTGTGAATATCCCCTAGTTGCCATACTCCAGCGCCTTTTCGGGAACACTGAGGGTGAATTTAGCATGGCCAATGCACCTAACCAGAGCACCCGGAAGAAACCCACGCAGACACGGGGAGACTGTGCAGATTCCACACAGTGACCCAAGTCGGGAATTGAACCCAGGTCCCTGGCGCTATGAGGCAGCACTGCTAACTACTTTGGAACCGTGCTGCCGAGTTTTTGTGTGCATTTCCGTCGGGTGTTCAGCTTTCCTCCGACAGTCTGAAAGACATGATGGTTAGGTGCATTGACCATGCGAAATTCTCCCTCAATGTACCTGAACAGGTGCTGGAGCGTGACAACGACGGGATTTCCACGGTCACTACATTGCATTCTTAATGCAAGCCTCTTTGTAACATAGATAAATACACTTTAAGCATTTAATAACATGATAATTGAAGTTCCTTTTAGGTACTGCCAGTATCACTTGCCTCCTGATCTCATTAAACCCTTGGTCCATTCATGGACCAACACGAGTGTCTGCCTCTCACATCACAACATTATTTGATTGAACTCTGTCATGGAATGCTCAGGCGATAGAAATGAATGGGAACTGCGCTAAATCTCTGCAATGGCTGCAGTCATACCTAGCACAATGATAGTTGTGATTGTTCGAGGTCAATCATAGCAGACCCATGGCCCTCATACTTGAGTTCCTCAACGTCCTGTGTTCTCTGAAAATATATCCAGCTGTTTCATGACCTATCTGTTATCAATTGGTCAGAAGTGGAGGTGTTTTAGTGTTGATGTTAAAATGTACAACTTAATGTGTAACTCCTCAGATATCAGGAACTGAACAATATCCAGTCTAGTAAATGGTCAGTGATATTCCTGCCACACAACTCCATCCCTGTTTGACACTAAGTCACATTACCATTGCGGAAACCCACTTCAACAACCATGAGGGTTACAATTGAACACAACCTTAACTAGACGGGTCAGAGGCTGGGAATTTGCTGTGAGGCTCACTTCCTGAATTCCCAAAGTCTGCGAATAATCCACAAGACAAAAATGGGCAACGTGACGGAATACACTCCACAATCATGGATTATTGTGTCCAACATTATCTAAGCAGCTCGACACCATCGAGAATGAAGCTACGCACTTGATTTGCATGGAATTTGTTCTTAAAAATATTTCCTCCCACGTCACAATGTCAGCATGTGCACCTCGTAAAAGATGCACTGCAGCAAATCACTAACACTCCCTTAACAGAACGTCCAAAGCCTACGCCTCCACCACCTTGAAGGACAATGGGTGAAAGAGAGGTCTGGTGTACCCAATAGCTACTCATCTAGCCCCTTCATCCAACTGCTTCCTTCAATAATTATTTTGTACTGAGGCATCTTTGATTACACAAGCATATAAAAATATTTTGTGTTTAAAAATTGTTTTTCACATCTATCAAGCATCTCCAAACTCCTCCTATTCAATGAAGTAGTTTTGAGTTGTAGTCGTCGTATTATAGGAAACATGTCAGGCAATTTTCATACATCAAATTCCCATAGGTAACAATGTGATACTGAACATATGATGTATCTTCTTACGATGTTGATTGGGGCATAACTCTCTGACTCTTTTCTGAAATGGTGCTGTGCGACATGTTTCATCCACTGCAATGGGCAGATTGTATCTTGTGTTAACGTCTCATCTGAAAGACAGCACTTCCAAAAATGTAATCCTCCTCACTGCTGTGGTCGAGTGTAAACCTAACTTCTGCGTCCCCAAAAAAAAAGATCTGATTGCAGGAGGAGGAAGGATTATCTCATTGATTCAAACAAGTATTTCGTTGTTCAATACACAATACCACATAATTTTATTCCCACGCTATGCATGATAATGAATGCAACAAGATCTTTGTAGAATTTGACAGGAAGGAAACTGGTAAATATGAAAGAAAAGGAGACACATAGCAAATATTGTGATCTCAAAACAATCTTCAGAGGTGAAAATAGCCAGAGGATCTGTCAGCATTTGAACGGTTTGGGTATAATTCTGGGAAAAAATGGTTTTAGTGGCAGTGAAAAGAGTAGAGTGAGAGGTAACAAAGGCAGGTGGGAGAAAAGCAGTTTAAAACACGAGAGAGTTGGAATGATGGAAATGTGTCAAACAAAAACTGGGAAAGGGACACAAGTGAAAACTTTGGGAACGAAAAACCCAACTGCTCCCTATTGTTGCTGTACATTTATTTAATTACTTGCTTTCAGCATCTTGAAAACTTGCACCAACACACCAACACATTCTGCTCCACCCGAGTGGAATTATTCCAAAATTCACAAATTCTCACATTAACAATAATTGCTCAACTCTGGTAACATCCTTGTTTTGACTGCATGACAACTTAATATTGAAATGTTAAAATTGCATACAACCAGGTAAAATTCCTTATCCCTTTCTCCTCAATCCCCAACATCAACAAGTTGAGCTTCTCTTTCTTTAATTTATACTTTCCTGGATGTGCGTGTCACCATCCAGGCCAGGATTTATTTATTTATCTATTCCCAATTGACGGTGTTGATGATCTGACGTCGTGGAATGCTGCAGCCTATGTGGGGTGTAGACGTTAAGATGTTAAACACGAAATCCAGAATTCATGCCACAAGGGTCCAACTGAAATCATGGATGACTTAAATTTACACATAAATTGGACAAACCAAAGTAGCAATGGTATAGAAGAGAAGGCATTCCTGTCGTGTTCTTTTTAGACAAATACATTGAGGAGCCAACCAGCAAACAGGCTATTCTCAACCAGATACTGTGCAATGAGTAATGCAGTTCCTTTGGAGAAGAGCACCTATTAAATGACAGAACGTTTCATTAAGTTCGAGAGTTAAATATTTGAATCTGAAACAAGAGCTCTGAATCTGAACAAATGAAATTAAGAGTGTATGTGAAGCGAATTATCAAGGATAGATGGTGGAACCTGACTTATGTGGTTGATGGTGGATAGGAAATGGTTTATATTTAAACAACGTTTTCATGAATTACAATAATGCTTACTTCCTGTTTGGCGCAAAAAAACTGATGAAATGTGGCTCAAACTTGGCTTATTCAATAAATTAGGGATAATATTAAAACCAACGGAGAGCCATATAAAATTGGCATAGAAACACAGCAAGGTTGATGATGGGAAATGTTTTGAATTCAGCAAAACAAGATTAAAAAATGATCCAGCCGAGGAATCAGATTGAGATTAAAATTGCAGACACGTAGAAACTAACAGTAAAAGCCTCTGTAAATATGCGTAGAAAAAAAGAAAACTAAAGACAATGGAGTTCCCTTATTATCAGAAGCAAGGAAATTTGTGATGGAAAATAAAGAAATGACAGTTGAATTGAACATAAACTTTCATTTTGTCGTCACAAAAGAGGGCACAGAAAAGAAAAAAGCAACTTCCAAATATGTTAGGGAACCAAATGAGTAGACGTAATTGAACGAAATCTATATTCGTGAGAAAAATGTGACGGGAATATTAATGGGTTTAAAGAGTGGCAAATCACCAGCACCTGATACTCGACATCTGAGTATTAAAGGAAGTGGCTCTGAAAATATTGGATGCACTGGTGGTCATTGTCCAAAATTATATGAGCCCCTGAAGCAGTTCCTACAGAATTGAAGGTTGTAAATGTAACCCCACTATTTAAAAAGGTAGGAAGAGAAAAAAACAGAGTGTTGCACACCAATTAGCCGGACATCAGTAGTGGGGAAGTTGCCAGAAAATTTTTTAAAACTTGTTCGAAAACATTAACGGGATTGAAAAAAGCCAGCATGGATTTATAAAAGGCAAATAATGCTTTAAAAATTGACAGGAGTTTTCTGAGGATGTAATTAGTAGAATAGTTAAGAGAGAACCAGTAGAAGAATTGCATTTGTGCTTTCAGAAGGCTTTTGATATGATTCCTCATAACAAATCAGAGGGCAAAGTTAAAGTACATGAGTCAGGCGGTAATTTGTTAGTGTGGATCCAAATTGATTGATACACAAGAAAAAGAGAGTGAGAATAAATGGCAGCAGTGACTTGTTCGGTACCACCGGTATCAGGGCTTCACACCCAGCTTTTCTCAAAACATATCAATGATCAGGATGAGGGAACCAAATGTAACAGTTTCAAATTTACTGATGCAACAATACTGGGTGGGATGAAGGGAATGGAGGATACAAGGAGTTGTCAAAGTGGTTTGGACAAGGTGAGTGGGTGAGCAGATAAGTGAATGCCAGATGCAGTAGAATGCCACTAAATATAAGGTTATACACTGTGGTGTGGAAAAACAGAGAGTATTATTCAAATGGTGAAATAATCGGGAGCATAAACAGCCAGAGGGATCTGGGTGTCCTTGCACACCAATCAGTGAAAGTGCACAGGCAGATGCCTCGAGCAACTCGGAAGGCAAATGGAATGTTGCCTTCATTGCAAAAGGACTTCTGATAATTAGACATGTCCACCTGCAGCTGTACAGCGCCTTGGCAAGACCACAGCTGTCGTATTGCGTGCAGGTTTGAAAAGACATGTTTGCCATGGAGAAAATATAGCGGAGGCTGACACAAGAGTTGGCCGCACTGTCCGAAGAGGAGGGATTTGTTCAAGTTTGCCAGTTTCACTACATTTCAGAAGGATGAGAGGAGATCTGATTGAAATGTATAAAAGTCTAACAACATTGGACAGACTTCATACATGGTAAGTTTTCCATGGTTGGGGAATCTAGAACCAGGGGGCCCAGTCTCAGGATACGGGAGACTATTTAGAAGAGGAGGAGAATTTTTGTCACTTAAAGGGTAGTGGACCTGTGGAATTATCTGCCCTTGAATGTTCTGGAGGCCAAGTCACTGAATATATTCAAGAAAGAAATGCATTTTTAAAAGATACGGATAGAAGGTGAGAATACGGCATTGAGATAGATGCAGTAAGACGTCTCACAACACCAGGTTAAAGTCCAACAGGTTTATTTGGTAACAAAAACCACTAGCTACCAAAGCCATTTGCTACCAAATAAACCTGTTGGACTTTAACCTGGTGTTGTGAGACTTTTTACTGTGTTTACCCCAGTCCAACGCCGGCATCTCCACATCATTGAGATAGATGGTCAGCTATGATCTCGATGAATGGCAGATGATAAATGTTCTTCTGCTCCTGGTTTCCATGTTTCTACATATGCACAGGTAACCCTTGCAGAATTCGCAGCCTCTAACCTGCACTTGTTGCCAAATTACCACCACACCCCTTCCTCAATGTAGATAAAGGCGTTGACTAATAATGCATAGATCCGGGCTAATACTGTGGGCACATGCTTTCAAATAACCAGAATGGAAGATTTTGGAAATGAAAATCAACTAATACATCTTGAATTGAAATCTAGTTTCGGTAATGCTGACCATGAAAACATTATCCATTGATGTAAAAACCCATCCCAATCAATAATGTCGTTTGTAGACTGAGATCTGCTGTCCTTGTTTGGACTACGTGTGACCCCAGCTCTAAAACAGTGGGATTGCGTCTTAAAGAGTCTAACAGGCAACTCTGTTTTATTAAATGGCTGCAAAGTCTAAAAGTATTGAAACCGAATGATTCACCCGGAAATTACAATTACATTCCCAACCCTGTCGACCCTACAAATTTCATCATGTGGGGCCAGTGCTAAGATTCGGAAAGCTATCCCACTGACTAGTCAACCAGTTCCCTGAAACAATGAACCTCTCAACATCATACTTGCAGACAATGTCCCAAATACCACCATCATCATTGTTGGGTATGACCTGTCCCGCTGACAGGAAAGACCCACAAGACATCCAGTGGGGAGCGGATTGCCCTGGATTTCCTCAACATTGAGTCTGAACTCCCTGAAGTCTCATAATCCGGTTGGAAGCGTGGCAATGAAATTGCCTGCTGGTTTCAGCCTACAATGCCCACTATCTGATGAACAAGTGCTCCTCCATATGACACACTGTTTGGGGGAAGCACTGAGGATGGCAAGGGCAGGAAATATACTCTGGGTGGGGACTGAAATATCCATCAACAAGTCATGCTCAGTAGCGCCACCATTGAACGAGCGAGCAACGTCCTAAAGGGCATAGCTGCTGCACTGGGTCTGCGGCAGGCGGTGAGTGAATCAACAAAAGGTTTAACTTACTTGACCTCCTCCTGATCAGGCTGTCTGTTCCAGATGCACATGGTCAAAGTTGTCGGAGTGACCAACAAACTTTCCATTAGGAGGCAAAGTCCCGACTTACCTTCAGGTGTTGTGTGGATTTACCAACGAGTTAAATGTGATAGGTTTTGTACAGATCAGTTGAGTCAAAACTGCGCAGCCATTAGACAGTGTGATCAATCAGTAGGAGCGGCAGAATTGTATTCGACCTTCACGGCCCAGCATATCATCTGCTCTGCTATTGCCAGTGTATCAGTCCGAGTGAATGAACAGTGAAGGAGGGGATGCCATTGATAGCGCCGGGGGTACCTCAACAACAGGTGTCAAACTGGTGAAGGTTCAACACGGGAATGCTTTTATAGCAAACAGCAGAACA
Organism: Mustelus asterias; assembly: GCF_964213995.1. NCBI lineage: Eukaryota > Metazoa > Chordata > Chondrichthyes > Carcharhiniformes > Triakidae > Mustelus > Mustelus asterias. The sequence goes on from NW_027590131.1 coordinate 1,579,825, forward strand.
AGCGTGAGGGAAGTGACCCGAAATCTAATGAATCGGATCCAAAGCTCTGCATCCCTGCCGGATTCGTCCATGGCTGGTGTGAATTATTAACTAACCATCTGGAGTATTAGGCGCCCCAAATATCCACGTCCTAAATTAAATATGTTTCAGTATGTCTGAACATTCCAGTACAAAAGACAAAGCTGAAACATTGGCAAATATTATTAGCCAGAAGAACGCCGGAGGTGAAAGAAAGAATGAAAGCAAAATAGTGCGGATGCTGCAATGTGAAACAAAAACAGAAAACCCCGGAAAATCTCAGCAGGTCTGACAGCACCTGTGAGGAGAGAATAGAGCCAACGTTTCGAGTCTGGATGACCCTTCATCAGAGCTCTGACGAAGGATTATCTGGGCACGAAACTTTGTCTCTATTCTCTCCCCACAGATGCTGTCGGACCTGCTGAGATTTTCGAGCCTTTTCTGTTTTAGGAGCCAGTAGATGATCTATTTTGACTGTCTATTGAGGTCCCTATCATCACAGATGTCAGTCCTTAGCTAATTCAGTTCACTCCAAATGATATCCTGAAATAACCAAAGTAAATGTAAACTGTAAATGCTTTGGGCCATGGCAATATTCTGGCAAGAGAAAGACGTATCAGTGATCGTAGTTATAACTTAATCTCAGATGTGGGGTGTTTGCTGACGATTGCACTGTTTTCAGCACAATTTGCAACTCCACAGATGCTGAAGCAATTAGTGCACATATGCAAGAAAACCTGGACTCCAGTCAGGCCTGGGCTGCGATATGCCAAGTAACGTTCGCGCTACAAAAATGCCAGGCAATTACAAATGCCATCAAAAGAGATTCCACCCCTCCCTCCTTGGCGATTGAATTTCATTACAATCATTGAATCCCCCACTATCACGATGCTGGGGGGGTGCAGCTGACCTGAAACTGAATTGTACCAGGCACAAAATACTAGTGACGAGAGCAGGTCAGATTCTGTGGAGTGTGACTCACTTCCTCACTCCCCAAGACCTCTTCATCGTCTAAAAGGCACAGTCAGAGTGTGATGGAATCGTCTCCAGTTGCCTGGATGTGCGCAGTTCCAACAACTTTCAAGACGCTCGACAGCATCCCGGACAAAACAGCCACCTGATTGACACCCCATCTCACCAACATCAGCATTCACACCCTCCACTATCGACACACATGGCAGCGGTGTTTACCATTTACATGATACACTGCCACAACATCATAAAAAAGTGGATCCTATAGTCTAACAGTAATCTGATGTCGTATTGGGCACGGAAGTTCAGATGAAATTAATCCCATTGAAATTATTGCTGGTTCTCTGGGATTTCTCACTCTCTTTGAAAATTATTTTAAATTAAAAATTTGGTTTATTCGTATGTTGTTTAAATTAAGGACGGAATCAAAATGTGATCTTTATTCAGTGTTGAGAAGGGATCAGGACCCAGTCCAGGGACTGCCTCCTGTACTCAAAACAACTGGGAAATCCCTGAACAGATCCTTTCTTTCTCATTCCCAGTGCTTACCTTTCACTCTGTTTTCCAATATGCTCCTTATTCTTTACAGAAAGTAAAGGAAATCGCAGACAGTGGGAACCTCGCAGACTGTTCCAAACTGCTCCTAAATCTGGTGATAGAGAAAGGCCCTCGGGCTCTCAGGGTGATGTGGGAATCCTTTGTGGAAATGCACCGTGGGTTACCAAAGTTGGAGAAAATACTGAGAGAATTACCGACACTTGGTACAGTAAAATCGCGCAGTGAATTAACCATTGCAGATTGTTCTGATATTGAACATAGCTGATTTCATGATTGTAATTCCTTTAATCAGGTCCTGATGCATTTGTTTACATGAACATCCCACAAGGTTTATCGGAAGTACCCAGTAACCTAAAAGGTAAGTGATGACAGTGAAGAATTCAAACTAATTATTTCACTTCTAAGAGTCTGAATAATTAGTTGTCAGAATTTGGGAATCAGAAAATCGAAGTCTCGGAATCAGGGTTAAATATTGTTTGAATTTGTCGTCCATCCTCATCTGTTCTGCACAGGTTCAAGTTTGCAATTCATACGACCATACACATTAGGAGCAAATGTTGACCCCTCGGTTCCTCTAAACTGCTCCACCATTGATCAAGAAGGCAAATGGGATGTTGGCCTATATCGCAAGGGTAATAGAATATAAAAGCAGAGATGTCTTGCTGCATCTGTACAGGGCATTGGTGCGGCCGCAGCTGGAATACTGTGTGCAGTATTGGCCCCTTATTTGCGGAAGGATATATTGGCCTTGGAGGGAGTGCAGAGAAGGTTCACCAGGTTGATACCAGAGATGAGGGGTGTTGATTGTGAGGAGAGACTGAGCAGATTGGGTTTGTATTCGTTGGAATTTAGAAGGCTGAGGGGGGATCTTATAGAGACCTGTAAGATAATGAAGGGGCTGGATAGGGTAGAGATGGAGAGATTCTTTCCACTTAGAAAGGAAACTAGAACGAGAGGGCACAGCCTCAAAATAAAGGGGAGTCAGTTTAGGACAGAGTTGAGGAGGAACTTCTTCTCTCAGAGGTTGGTGAATCTCTGGAATTCTCTGCCCACTGAAGTGGTGGAGGCTACCTCGTTGAATATGTTTAAATCACGGATAGATGGATTCCTGATCGGTAAGGGAATTAGGGGTTATGGGGAGCAGGCGGGTAAGTGGAACTGATCCACTTCAGATCAGCCATGATCTTATTGAATGGCGGGGCAGGCTCGAGGGGCTAGATGGCCTACTCCTGCTCCTATTTCTTATGTTCTTATGAACAAGTCCATGGCTGATCGCATCACAACCTTCACATTGCATTCCTGTTTTTCCCTATCATCTTTCGTCTGTTGTCCTTTATATTTTTTCACTTCAGCAACTCTAAATTACCAGAACCTCATTTTCTTGTTCTGTGTATTTTCCACCATAGTCCACAAATACTTCGAATGCCTGAACTTCACTGAACCGCTGCCAAGTTTGTTTTTTCAAGTTTATTCTTTAAATAGTTCAAATCCTCTGTTAACTAATCCATTTAGGGGGATTAGCGGGGGTAAATATGTGGAGTTACGGGAAAGTGCTTGGGTGGGATGTTCTGTCGGAGAGTCAGTACAGACTCGATGGACATGGTGGCTTCCTTCCCCACTACCAAGGCTCGCCTTGTTAGCATGCTCGTAATGTCTCTGTTTTGCAACTCATAAACACCCTTCAACTTGTTCTGAAAGCCAAGTATCGAGAGCTCGGCGTGCCTTTGTGAGGGTGACCATCAAAGATAATGAGTGCTGCTTATTGTGTTGCTGTTCTAAATTATGAATTACCTTTTTGCATTTGATCACTTTAATTTATTCTTCTTCCTTTTGGAACAAGTAAATGATATGATGCGGCCCCTTAAATGTTCCTTTACACTGTTTCATAGGGTCAGGGACAGTATTAAGTTATAGACAACGTTGTAATTATTTTCTCATCATCATTTAAGAAAGATGCATTCAAATGCCATCTCTTTGCAGTAGATTTTTGACCCAGGTCACAAGTCTATGGACTTATGATCAGAGAGAGTTATAGTGAGAATGTCGCTGTCAATGATTCTATGAGACTCTGACTCAATTGTAAATAAATCGTCAATGCGAGAGTGAAAGCAGTGAGTTTTGGAGTAAAATATAAAGTCTCTGTTACTCGGGTGCAGAAGCTTCCATATGTCCAGCAGCCCAGATTCAGTAACATGATTTCTCAGTGATTTGCTTATATTGGAGCAGGGGTTTAATGATGCTGAGAGCCAGTCTCCCATTTGGGACAGAACACAATTCGAATCTCACCCAATAAGAACAATCCTGTACTTTTAGCTGAGATAAGGTTGAAGAATATTTTCATGAATTGGGGATCATTCTCATTTGGGGCACATGAATGAAAGTTCCGTGCCTTCTCCTGTTCCGTTATGCAATACGAATTTGCCTTCATTGTCCATATGTTGTGAGTGGACACAAATCTTCACCAGTCTGTGAAATAAGATTGCTAAACCCCTTATTCCCCCTGATGGGTGAGAGGAAAAGAAGACCTGGTTTGCCCAAGATCTGCCCAGCTACTATGTTCTTTATCTGGCAAATGTGTTTCCTTTAAAAATGCAATTTTGCAGCTTTGATGTTTCAGCTGAGAGAGCATTTTTCCCTTAAGAGGTTTATATCAGGTTTACATTCTAGCTAATTACCTTGAACACATCCATAATAATCTGCATTTAATTGATCTGACCGGAGTATCAGCTGGGCAAGTAGCCTGGTATCAGAGAAGAAAGCATTGAGAGAGGGGGAAGGAGAAAAAGAAAGAAAAATGTACTGCCAATACAATGGCTTTTACATGGTTCCCTTGGGATTACTGTGAGATAAAAACTATATACATAAAAAGGTTAACTGCAAATTTGATCCATTTCCAAGTGCTGAAAACCAAATGTGCTCAAACCAACAAAAGTGGCTCGCTATTCAACCCATCAAATGTCTACTTGAGTCTCATAACAATAATTCTCCAGAGCAGATGTTCCGACTCTGAGGCCGACAGCTCCATTGGTGATAAGCCACATGAGTTAACTCTCCCGTCTAAACAAGCGCAGCCGTGTCCATGGATACGGTCAGCTGAGACTGCTCCACCCCGCCCATCAAAGTGTTCATATCCCCACCCGTTATGTGAACTGGCTAAAACTTTCTGAACATCACTGAATAAAGCAAAGTGCATATAAAAAATAAATCTCAGCCACTTGGAAAATAATATCAGCAAATAACATGCCATGTGGTGCAAGGTTCTTTCCAGCTGCTAACCCTCCAATCAGCTCGCACTGATGCCCAGATGTTGCAAACCCTCTGCAGCCTCCAATGCAGATGAAAAGGTTTTGCTTGCATCCTTGAGGTGGACTCTCAGCCTCACCGGTTAATGTTTTGAAACCTTATGCTTTTCTCCCTAAGCTGCTTTTTAGTAGCTGTATATTCACATGTTTACCACTCCAGATGTGGTGAGTCGTCGTTATCGAGCATGAATCGCCTTCCTTTCAATTGGAGATTTTTCTCACCTGGAGCCTTGGTGAGAATATACTCTTGTGTCCGGAATCTGAGCAACTTTACCACCGGTTATCTCAGGGTGCATTAGTATTCAACGGCTTTTGCTGCAACGATCTATGAACCCGCTCTAGTTGTAGTAGAACATCGACTGGCAGTTTCTGTAGCTCATTGAAAGAGCTTTTACCAAATGGATAATGTCCCCGCCTTCTGAGTTTTCTGGCACCCCATAAATTCACAGGGGATTCTGTCTCCTGAATTTTTCGAGGTACTCGTATCTGTTCTCTAACTGCCTATTTCGATAGAGTAAATGAAAGAGTAGCTTGTCGTTGTTTATGCTGTTATCCTCAAACTTTCTAGTTCTGTTCTCAGACTCCAGTAACTGCTTTGAAAACCCGCTGACAGTTTGTTCCAGTTCTGAGATTGAATTAATGTTTTTCTCAAGGACCTCATTTACGGAATTTCTGAATGTTCTCAGTTCAGGAAAATGCTCAGACCAGACCTTTCCAGACCTGACTTTTCTCAGTTCAATCAGCATGGGATTCAGCTCAGACTTCTCAATACCGCATGTGGTGCTCAGGCAGCCCTGATGCTGCCATGTGGAGAGGGGTGGCGAATTCTCACTTTGTTTCAATCTTCCTTAAACACTTTGCATTCTTCTCTCTTCTGTCTCATAGTTTGGCTCTTGTGTCTATATCTATAAGTGGTAATTGTTTGGAGGTTATTTAATAACTGGATGGCGATGGATCTTTGTTCGGCTTGAACAGAGAAATATGCAGTCGGCAGCGATTAATTTCTCCAGCTCCCTCTTGTGTCCAATTTCCCCACTTTTTGAAGAACTTGGTCTGTCAGACAACCCTTGCAATTTTAAATGTTTCGCTGGACTTTCAATAATTTCACCATTCCTTTCCCCGACAAGTCACTCTCATTCCAAATTATCTGCCAATTCAGTTAACTAAGTCTGAGTTACTTTCTGTAAACCCATCAAGTGTTACACCTTCCATTTTCAGGAACGTCTGAGCAATTTATAAACGGGATTTTGCATTCCAACTGTGGTACAATAAACAACAAAATAATTTCACTGTTCAGCATCCAGTAACTGGCCTTCCACGTGTGAAAATTTCCACTGAATTTTTACTAAGAATCCAATTACCCTTTCTCGACGTTTTGAAATTCCAGGCAGGTCCCCACTTCTGTAACAATTCCAGTCGATGTTATAACGGGATGGGATGATCCCAGAATTAAACTCTGGCTCAAAGGTTTGCAACTTTTAAAAAGAAAAAAAAATAAACGTGGACTAACAGAGTCACAGAACCACTACTTAGTTTTAGCAACAAGAAAGGAACATTTATGAAACAATGAAAAATGGATTACAATAAAATACACCTTTACTCCTCCTTTAGGTCACCCAATATACACACGTTCTAAGAATAACACGAATGACAATGTACAATTGCAGGAAGCTATGATGGTCTCATCAGCACACAAGATACTGTTTGCTATTTCTCCTCAGAATCCGGTCAGATGCTTGTCATTTGCAAGTTTCTAAACTCCACTCCCAAAAAATATGCTTCATGTCTTGCATTATATCTCACATCGACTTTGTCGCACAAATCGTCTCCCGCAAACACCCTCTCTATCACACACATCCTCTCTATCACACACATCCTCTCTATCACACACATCCTCTCTATCACACACATCCTCTCTATCACACACATCCTCTCTATCACACACATCCTCTCCATCACACACATCCTCTCCATCACACACATCCTCTCCATCACACACATCCTCTCCATCACACACATCCTCTCCATCACACACACCCTCTCCATCACACACACCCTCTCCATCACACACACCCTCTCCATCACACACACCCTCTCCATCACACACACCCTCTCTATCACACACACCCTCTCTATCACACACACCCTCTCTATCACACACACCCTCTCTATCACACACACCCTCTCTATCACACACACCCTCTCTATCACACACACCCTCTCTATCACACACACCCTCTCTATCACACACACCCTCTCTATCACACACACCCTCTCTATCACACACACCCTCTCTATCACACACACCCTCTCTATCACACACACCCTCTCTATCACACACACCCTCTCTATCACACACACCCTCTCTATCACACACACCCTCTCTATCACACACACCCTCTCTATCACACACACCCTCTCTATCACACACACCCTCTCTATCACACACACCCTCTCTATCACACACACCCTCTCTATCACACACACCCTCTCTATCACACACACCCTCTCTATCACACACACCCTCTCTATCACACACACCCTCTCTATCACACACACCCTCTCTATCACACACACCCTCTCTATCACACACACCCTCTCTATCACACACACCCTCTCTATCACACACACCCTCTCTATCACACACACCCTCTCTATCACACACACCCTCTCTATCACACACACCCTCTCTATCACACACACCCTCTCTATCACACACACCCTCTCTATCACACACACCCTCTCTATCACACACATCCTCTCTATCACACACATCCTCTCTACGCACACACACACTCTCTGGCAAACACACCCTCCCTGATACACACATCCTTTCTGGCACACACATTCTCCCTGGCGCGCACGTCCCCTCTGGCACACACGTCCCCACTGGCGCGCGCGCACTTCCCCTCCGGCCCGCAGGCCCTCCCTCCGGCGCGCGGGCCCTCCCTCCGGCGCGCGCGGGCCCTCCCTCCGGCGCGCGCGGGCCCTCCCTCCGGCGCGCGCGGGCCCTCCCTCCGGCGCGCGCGGGCCCTCCCTCCGGCGCGCGCGGGCCCTCCCTCCGGCGCGCGCGGGCCCTCCCTCCGGCGCACGCGCGCCCTCCCTCCGGCACGCATACATTCTTCTGTTGATTCCTTCACAATCTCCACCACTTTCTCTCACACTCTCTCAGTCCATAACTCATTCACTCCCTCTCTCGATCACATCCTCCATCTCACACACATTCACACACTTTCAAACTCTCTCACTCACTCTTTCACACTTTCCCTCACACCTTCATCACCTCTCTCACAAATTATCTCTCTCTCTCTCAAACTTACTTTCTCATGTTCATTCTCTCACACCATTTTTCATACTATGTTTCTCACCACTTCTAATTCACACCCACACATTCTGCTCACTCACTCTCGCTCGCACACTCTCTCTCATTAAGGTAATAAGGATCCACTTGTCCCGTAAAATGCTCTTGTCTTACCACTATTACCCAATTATAGATTCTGACGGCCTCTGTTTATTGCTCGTGTTCCTTAACTGCAGCAGTTCTCCTGTTTGTGCAAAGTTGACCTTTTTCCCATCATGCTCTGCAGGCATTTCGCTGTTAGTCCCCCTTTGAGCATTAGCGAATTGGAGCACAATTGAGCCTCATCAAACCTCACTCTTGTCATGCAGCTTTAATAGAAACGCATTCCAAGCATTTCATTTAATGAGACAAACAAGGACACCAATTCAATTATTGCTTCATTTTACACTTCTCGTACCAATTCAAACAAACAGTTGCAACTCATTAAATCTTCACTCTACTTGAACTAACTGAACAACTTTCAATTGAACTTTAACTCTTAAACTGCACTTTAACTTTAACTGAACATCAACTTTAACTATTTAACTGAAAATAGATACTACCCAGTTGAGGAGAGCATTGGCCATTAAATAGATGTAGAATCTATTTTCTCCTTCTCTGAAGCATCCTTCAGGGTACAAGTCTACTTGCGATGGTCGGTCTCTTTGAGTTATCGCTGCCAAACAAAGGACTCACATGGCTTTTTATCCACAATTCTTCACTCGCCTCCGGAAGATTATCTGTCATCCAGCCAATTATGTAACCAGAAACCGATCGCATGGCTTGAACATCCACTGAAATTACTTTTGAAAGACGCCTTTACGCTTAGTTCATTTTATATGTCCCATACATAGCAGCTATATAAATCAGAGACGCAGTGTTTCTGTTAATGTAAACAACTTCCCTTATCTGGGCCAATACAGGAATTTCAGAACACAGCTCCCAGACCACAGTCTCTTTCCGACCGGTACCTGGTTTTAATCTATATGTTGAATAAAAATCCCAGCATGCTTCTCTCCCAGCGAGAATACCCTTTTTACAGTCACTGTTGCCATTATTCTTGTTAAGTCATTGTTGTAGCCGTTCTTTCTCCGTCCACACCCTGTTTAAGCAGATACTCAAATCCATGTCATGTTACATTCGAAGTATATCTATCAGTAGTTCGGGCTTTCTTTTGTACAATTACGTTTCTAACTTATTTTCCATTTCATCTCTCCGGAATTCAAATAATCAAAGTATGCATTTGTTACTTTAGCGTTGAAACTACAACAATAATTGCAACATGCAAAGTAATTCTTATCCATTGATGTATTTGTACTTTTGCACCCCAATTCCAAAATTCCTCTCACCAGTTGGTTCCGTTTGTTGCTGCAATCAGTTGCCTGGTTTCCCCTCTTTGTTGAATGATTTGGGCAATCGTTTGGTGAATTCTATCTGTTTCTTGATCCATTGCAAGTCTTTATGTAAAATTACAATGTTAGTTTCACATTTATCAACGTAATTTCCCAAAGTGCTGTTTGATTCTTCAGTGACATTATCAATGTTTTCTTCCAGTTTATCTCTGTCGACCAGCTTGAGGTGGCCTGAGCATGATGGGATCTGGGTTTTAAAGTAAAGGATGGTGTGAGCAATGGGAAAAACTCTCACAGCCATATTCCTATTCTTTCAATTAGCTGGTAATACAATATTCCCCGTTTCCCTTATAAGGAACTTGGACACTGTCAATATCGAGGGTTCAGGTTTCCATTGTACAATTCAGATGTTTGTCTGTTTTAAATCCACACAAGGCTTTTACGCTGGGATATACAAGATCATAGATCATAGAATCCTACAGTGCAGAAGGAGGGCATTCGGCCCATCGAGTCTGCACCAACCTCAATCCCACCCAGGTCCTATCCCCATAACCCCATGCACTTACACCAGTTACGCACCCTGACACTAATTGGCAATTTAGCAAGGCCAATCCACTTCACCCGCACATCTGGACTGTGAAAGGAAACCGGAGCACCCAGAGGAAACTCACGCAGACACAGGGAGAATGTGCAAACTCCACGCACACAGTGACCCAAGCCGGGAATCGAACCCGGATCCCTGGTGCTGTGAGGCAGCAGTGCTAACTACTGTGCCACCGTGCTGCCCCTCATAAGATCATGAGAACATAAGACCATAAGAAAAACAGACGTAGTTTGTTCAGCTCCTTGGGCCTGTTCAGCCATTCAATAGAATCATCTGATCTGACATTCCTCATGTCTACTTCCCCGCCATTTGCCATAACCCTTGATTCCCTTGCTGAGCAAAAATATGTTTCTCAGCCTTAAAAATACGCAATAATTCTTCCGCCACAGCTCTGTGTGGAAAAGAGTTCCAAAGACTCACAGCCCTGTGGGAGCAGAGTCTTTAATTGGCGTCCCTTTATTCGAAGACTATGCATTCTTGTCCTAGAGTCTCCCATGACTGGAAACATTCCCTCAGCATTTATCCTGACAAGTCCCTTAAGAATCCTATCTGTCTCAATAAAATGAGTTCTCATTCTTCTAAATTCCAATGAGTAGAGTCCCAACCTGCTTAACGTTTCTTCATAAGACAATTCCTCCGTAAGGTCTGTGAAATGCCGCGAATGAAATAATATATTCCTTAAATAAAGGGATCAAAAATGTTCACAGTACTCCAGATGTGGTCTCACCAACACTTGCAACACGACTTCCCTCCTCGTACTCCAACACCATTTGAAATAATGGCCAACATTCCAGTAGATTTCCTGCTGCACCTATGTGCGGGATGTCTGTGCTTCGTGCTCACGTACCACCAAGGTACTTTGTCTTGTGACTTGCTGCAGTTTTTCTCCATTGAAATAATACACTTTTCTTTTGTTTTCCCTTCCAAAATGAACGACTTGTGTGGGATAGAGGGAAAGTTGGCCGATTGGATAGATAACTGGCTATTTGATCGAAGACAGAGGGTGGTGGTGGATGGAAAATTTTCGGACTGGAGGCAGGTTGCTAGCGGAGTGCCACAGGGATCAGTGCTTGGTCCTCTGCTATTTGTGATTTTTTATTAATGACTTCGAGGAAGGGGCTGAAGGGTGGATCAGTAGATTTGCTGATGACACCAAGATTGGTGGAGGAGTGAATGAGGTGGAGGGCTGTTGTAGGCTGCAAAGAGATATAGATAGGATGCAAAGCTGGGCTGAAAAATGACAGATGGAGTTCAACCCTGATAAATGTGAGGTGATTCATTTTGGTAGGACAAATTTAAATGTGGATTACAGGGTCAAAGATAGGGTTCTGAAGACTGTGGAGGAACAGAGATCTTGGGGTCCATATCCACAGATCTCTGAAGGTTGCCACTCAAGTGGATAGAGCTGTGAAGAAGGCCTATAGTGTGTTAGCTTTTATTAACAGGGGGTTGGAGTTTAAGAGCCATGGGGTTATGCTGCAACTGTACAGGACCTTGGTGAGACCACATTTGGAATATTGTGTGCAGTTCTGGTCACCTCACTATAAGAAGGATGTGGAAGCGCTGGAAAGAGTGCAAAGGAGATTTACCAGGATGCTGTCTGGTTTGGAGGGTAGGTCTTATGAGGAAAGGTTGACAGAGCTAGGGCTGTTCTCTCTGGAGCGGAGGAGGTTGAGGGGAGACTTAATAGAGGTTTATAAAACGATGAAGGGGATAGATAGAGTGAATGTTCAAAGACTATTTCCTCGGGTGGATAGGAGCTATTACAAGGGGGCATAACTATAGTGTTAATGGTGGGAGATATAGGAAGGATGTCCGAGGTGGGTTCTTTACTCAGAGAGTGGTTGGGGTGTGGAATGGACTGCCTGCAGTGATAGTGGAGTCAGACACTTTAGGAACATTCAGCCGGTTATTGGATAGGCACATGGAGCACACCAGGATGATGGGGAGTGGGATAGCTTGCTCTTGGTTTCAGATAAAGCTCGGCACAACATCGTGGGCCGAAGGGCCTGTTCTGTGCTGCACTGTTCCAAGTTCTATGTTCTGACTTCACATTTTCTTAAATTATGCTCCATTTGCCAACTTTTTGCCCACTTACTTAGCTTACAATAAAATATTTATAGGTTATTTGAATCCATCTTGCATCTTGCCTTTCCACCTATTTTTGTATTGTCTGTAAATTTGGCTACAAAACATTAATTTCCTTCATCCAAGTCATTATTATATATTGTAAAGATTTGCAGTCCCGCACTGATCCCTGTGTAAACCCACTGTTTCTAGGTCACCAACCTGAAAAGGAACCCTTTATGCCACTCGCGGTTTCCGGCCCATTAGCCAGTCCTCGATCCATGCCAATACACTGCCTCAAACATCATGGGCTCATATCTAATATCTTGAACTTTTTTGACGTACCTTGTAAAACTCCTTCTGGAAGTCCTAATACATCACATCTACTGCTTCCCGTCTCTCCACTCTGGTTGAGAGTATCTCGAAAAAGTCTAATAAATTAGTCAGACATATTTCCCTTTCATGAAGCCATGGTGATGCTGTTTAATTAGATTATAATTTTACAAATCTCTGCTATTGCTTCCATCATAATTAATTCCAATCTCTTTCCACAATAGATGTTAGGCTATTCGGCCGATAGCTACCTGCTTTTTGCCTCCATCCCTTTTTGAATTGGGATGGCACATTGGCATATGGGGAAGGAGCAGGCAATTATCTTGTCTCTTTGATAGAATTCTGCTAATGTGGTACCCACCAGCTTTCCCTTCATTAACTATTTTTCCTTTAGTTCGTGAATAGCGTGATTGGCACAAACTCTGTATTTTATTCTTTTAAGGTTTTGAATTCCATTCCATAACTGCAGACAATTAAATGATGGAAAAATCTCATCATCTGTTGCAACTTCGTTGTCATTCCCAATATTTAACTTTATCTTCCTATCTGCAGATCACCTCATTCCTGAACACATAACAGCCCTAAAGTGTTATTGTAAAATGACTTTACAGTCATTAATTTCTAACATATTAGCAGTTAATTAAGTATAAATTCAGCAACATATTTTTCATGCCTCTGTATACGTTAGCTGAGTTTACATTAACATTGCTCCGCATGCACAACACACAAAACACTTCATATTACCTTTAGAAATTGAGGCCAAGATTCAAATTGACCAGAAGCTGAGAATATGTTTAACTCATCACTTTTCGAACAACTAAAAGGTCTTGAAACTCAAAAAAAAACATATAGACTAAATCATATTACTCTTTGTTCCTTAAAAACAATTTTTAAAAATGCTTATTAGCCTCTTAAACAGTATGTAACTTCTTAAATACGAGTTGCTAATATCCATACAATCAATTTATTTAAACAGTTAAATATACAGGCATGGCAGCTTTAAGAGAAGGGTTAAATTATCAGATACAGCAGTGCCCGAGTTGAAATGGAAGTTAAGTGAATTTAATCACAAATACTTTAATTCAAAGGGTAACAAATTAGTTTAAATGTGTTCACCTTTTCTACAAAAAGACAAAGCCTTTACATCCCCAATTATCATTATGTTGTGATAAACAATCTTGAAGTCTTGAACCTGGTCCACTTCCTTATTGTCTTGTGCTTCATGAGCTATATATTTGAAGAAAACACAAAATATACATTTGGCTTGGAGCCAAGTTAGTTAATTCAGTCCAGATATATCTGTCTATTTGAGAAAAACTGAAAGATAAAATCTGCTCTAAATAAAAAATCGCAATCCGTATATGAGATGTGCAATAAATTTAAACAGAGAATTGTTAAGTTTTTGCTCGTTGGAAATGAAAAAAGAACAAAAGTTTTCAAAAGTAGTTACATCATCACTGCCCGTTTAAAAAAAAAAATACAAATAAGTTATCAGCAACCGTGCCCAGGATTAAGGAATTTCAAAGTTTTGCCTGGTTATAAATTTCATTTTTCATTCTGCTCATGACCCACATTTGATTATAAACTGTTTATTGAAACTTTTATTACAAAATCGCAATTAAGGTAAACAAAACATTAAAGCTACCAAGACAGCAAAGAAAAATCCATACCAGTGTTTTATTAGACACACAGACTCATCGAGCATGGATGCCTCACATTCACATATCCTCTGCACAGCATTAAACTTTGCTTTCATTCATTGTTAACGATTTATAACTGAAAATAGAATATTAAAATAAAATAAGGGAATAGGTTCAGACAGGAGTCATCATTCTTCTTTCTACAAAAACTGCAATTATCCTCAAAGCTAAAGGTAAATTCTGAAGAAATTATAAACAATGCCTTTCTGGTTTAATAGTCAATCTCTCTAAGCCATAGATAGTCTTTGAAGTTAAACCAAAGTGTAAATAATTATATTTATTGTCCCATCATCACCACTCTCCCGCCAAAACAAAGCAGGTGCTTCAAAAACTCCTGTATCATTTTATCACAATTATCCTCTCCTGACTCAACCTATTTCAACACATAACTGCATGCATTTACCGAGAAACTTGAAACCAGCTAATGGAATCAAATCACAGAGGGTTAACCAGCACAATTCAATGCCACAGACAGGAGGCACAGATTCGCTGGCAAGAAAAATCACACGGACCTGTCACACAACACAGAAACTTACTCAAACACAAGTTTCCTTATCAAAGCATATTGTGTTTTAAATGTGCATTCAGAATGCTGTGATTCAAAGCCTTTTCCCAGATTGTTAGTTAGCTTAGCCATACAGGCCTGATCTGTTTTATCTGTGACCTGAGCCTCCCACCAATTTACAGCACAGCAGTGGATCGGTATGAACCTACCCTTGCATTTGCCTCTTGCCAATTTGTTTACAACATTTCCAGGTGATGTGTGGGGACATCGTTCCTTCCCCTCCCAGTTCTGTAACATCGCGCAATCACTTGCTCACTTATTTGTTTTGGTGCAAATGGCCCCTTGGGTTTATTTGCGGTCTATGTGAGGGTCGTGATCATGGGTGCAAGTGGACCTGATGGTTTCACCAAATGCACACCATATCTCCGTCCCTGTCGCTGTCTTCATCCAGCTCTGTGTTCCCAAATGTGTAAAACAACCCACCATAGGCGACAGGAGCAAATTCAATAATTCAATTTATCACTGATTCCATCCAGCCCATGGTTCTCAAAACTGCACATCATACCATTTGAGCTGAGAATAGAGACGCCAATTTATCACTCTCTATGTCAGCCTCTATCTCCTTCTGACACGTTGTGTCGTTAGACAGTTTTTGATTGCGTTCTGTGTTTCACTTCACAGTTGCCTCGAATTTACTATATTTCTGCACTATATCTCCCCAAATTCGTGTTAGCTGCATTCCTCTCTATCACAGCTCTCTATCTCATTATCGTCCTTCTCACAGTGTGTATGAAAGTGACTCACCCGTGACACTTGCATATCATTATATTGTTCAACTTCTAAGGCCACATGACAATTTCAAGTTTTGCTTCACTAAACTTCTGTTTTAACCTTGCATTTTCCAGCTGCTCCCTCTATGCTGCCTCACAGGCGAGGGACACGGGTTCTTTTCCTGGTTTGGGTTACTGTCTATGTGGAGTCTGCACATTCTCCCTGCGCCTGCATGGTTTTCCTCCGGGTGCTCCGTTTCTCTCCCATAGCCCGAAAGACGTGCTGTTCGGTTCCTTGACTTCAGGAAGGCAGCTCATCGCCACAATCGCAAAGGCAATCGGCGACGGACAATATATGCTCCCCTAGCCAGTGACATCTGGATCCAGTAAATGATTTAAAAAAACCTCTCCAATGGACCCTCTCGCACAAACTCTCTTGCACAATTTCTGTCACAATACACTCTCTCTCACACACATACACGCTGTCCCACATACACAGTTATACACATGTTCTCTCATACACATTCTCATACTCACTGTCACTCGCGCACACACTCTCACACTCTATCCCTCACAGAGACTCACACACACGCACTCATACACACATTCTCAGACTCATCGTCACTCAGTCACACACAGATTCTCTGTCACATAATCTCTCGCATGGTCTTCCTCTCACATATTTCTCACATACTCTCACAATCTCTTTCTTATGTACACCCACAACACCCTCATTCTTCCTCTCACACGCACTCTCTTCCATACACGCTGTGTGTTTCTCAAACACACATCGATAACTCTGTTTTGCTCTCACATTTTCTCTCTTTATCTTATATCGACATTCTCACTCTCACCTACTCAGTCTCACAATATTATCCTCTCGCCTTTCCTCACGCACACTATCTCCCTCTTCATCGCTTCCTCTGTCATTCTCCCTAACACAGTCTCACAACCTTTATCCCTCAACCTTTCCTCCGTTATTATCGCATTCTGTTTAACACCCACAGTCTCAGGGAATTTTTCACTCTCATGTTCCCTCCCACACGCTCTCTGTCAGTTGTTCTCCTTCTCTGTCACTCTCTCATAATCTCACACACACTCTCTCGCACACACTCTGCTTCTGTCTTTCTCCATCTCTCTCTCTCTGTGCACTCACTCACACATATATTTGCACACACAAACTCCCCACTCACGTGCAATAATTGTTCCTCAGGATTCTCGCCCTTTCTCTGCCCTGACCTGAACTCTGCTATTCGCTGTCGTGATACGAGCTCTGTAAGATTCAAATTGCAATAGAAAAGTGGAGTTTTCAACACTTTGCCGCTTGTCCAATCACAGCCTCCTTTCTCCCCATATTTTCTTTATTTGTGGTCTAATTCTGTTACAGGACAAATGACATAAAAAGAGAAAATTGTGGAGAAACTCTGCAGATCTGCAGAGGCAGAAAGGGAGACCAGTGTTTGGATCAGATTTGACTTCTGCAGAGCTGAGCTGTCCAGCCATATTTATTAGGCTGAATACAAACAGTTCAGTGGCTGAATTTGGCCCATGGGCCATTAGTTGTCAAAGCCAGTTGTACAAAAATCTATGTTGGAACTGAACTAATGCCTGCAATATTTAATGGATTGGTCAATTTTACCGGGATGTTTGTAAAATGCCAATAGAACTAACTTTCTCTCCATTCTTATTGAAGATCTCCAACAGAAACACAAGGAGACACTCCGGGTACAAACTGAAACACTGAGAGTGAACACTATCCTCATAAAGGAGAAGGTTAAGATTTTCCAGCTGGTTGGTCGATACGCTGAGCTCACGGTTATTTCTACTGTTCGAGATCGGACACTTGTCGAACATGAACTGCTGGCAAGAGGCCGAGACCATGAAGAATGGAGAGAGAAACATCTCCGGAAAGAACTGGAAAAAATCCGAACTGATCAACTGTTTCAGAGCAGCTTTTCCCAGAGAAAATTCAAATCTGGGAATTCAGCAGCAGTGAGCGGAGTGCCGGGAATTGGAAAAACAACAATGGTACAAAAGATTGTTTATGACTGGGCCACTGGGAAAATATACCCACACTTTCAATTTGTTTTCAGTTTTAAATTCCGGGATTTGAACACGATTAACTGTAGAATAAACCTGAGGAATCTGATACTGTTTTTCTATCCTTACTTTGGGAATATTCTGGGAGAGCTCTGGAAGAACCCAGAGGGATTGCTGTTTATATTCGATGGTTTGGATGAATTCAAGGACAGGATTGATTTTGCCGACAATCGGAGAAATACAGAACCTCAGTACATGTGCACAGATCCCGAATGCTGGTGTGAAGTGTCTGACATTGTGTACAGTTTAATACAGCACAAGCTGCTCCCAGGATGTTCAGTGCTAGTGACCAGCCGCCCCACTGCATTACATTTATTGGAAAAGGCTGACATCAGTGTCTGGGCTGAAATCCTGGGATTTGTTGGTGATGAACGGAAGGGATATTTCAACAAGTTTTTTGAAGATCAGACGGTGGCAGCAGCCGTTTTCAAACACGTGGAGGAGAACGAGATCCTGTACACCATGTGTTACAACCCTTCCTACTGCTGGATCCTCGGTCTGTCACTGGGTCCCTTCTTTACACAAAGAGACAGGAAACAGCAGCAAGTTCCCAAGACCATCACCCAACTATATTCCTACTATATTTACAACATTCTGAAAAACCATGGCCGAGAGATTGAAAACCTCCGTGATGTGTTACTGAAGCTTGGTGAGATGGCCTACACAGGAGTCTCCAAGAAGAAGATTGTGTTTAGAAATGAAGATTTGATTGAGTACAATCTACAACCTTCCAAGTTCCTGTCTGGATTCCTGGTGGAACTTTTGGAGAAAGATGAATCTGCCCAGAGTGTGGTTTACACATTCCCACACCTCACCATCCAAGAGTTTGCAGCTGCACTCTCACAATTCCTGACTCCAGATCCCGGGGAGATCGGGAAACTCCTCAGTGAAGCCCACAGCGAGGAAGATGGGCGATTTGAGATATTTCTCCGTTTTGTTGCTGGTCTGTCCTCCCCACAGTCAGCTCGACCCCTGGTGGAGTTTCTGGGTCCGTTTCTTCATCCAACAACCTGCCGAGTGATTGACTGGGTGAAGGAGAAGGTTGAAGGGCAGATTGGAGACTCACAGACTGAAACTGGGAAGAGGAAGCTCCTGAACACATTCCACTACCTGTTTGAGTCTCAGAATAAAGCACTGGCTCGGAACACAGTGGGATCTATGGAAAAACTTCCATTTAGCGGATTGCGACTGACCCCGATTGACTGTGCGGTCCTGTCTCATGTCATTGGACTCTGTGATACAATAAAACACCTCGATCTGGAGCGATGCTACATTCAGTGTGAAGGGCTCCAGCGGCTGGGACCCGTTCTGCACAAATGTCAGGAATTGAGGTAACTGTTTGGTCTCAGAGCGGATATTTTCATTGATGAGAAGCCATTTCCTTTGTTCCAAATAAAACAGAGAAATGTTCAGTTGAGGAAGTCAAGAGGGAAACAATGTCCAATGGTCACAGAGAAAGCGCGGGAGAATGGCACAAAGCCATAAAGCTCATTTGAGAGCAGATGCAGACATGATGGGCCGATTGGCCTCCTTCTGAACCTGTAATAAATTTTGAATTCTCTGATAAAACTACAGCGGTTCAAGAAGGCAGATTCTCGTGGGCAAATAGGCATCGGCAATAAATGTTGGCAAAACCAGCGATGATCACATTCCTTGAGTGAATAAAAGCATTGTAGGGATAAATTTTAAATAACTAGAGGTGTAAAGGCCTCGTTACAAAATTTAAAAAAAGGATATTTTCCCAACAGAAACCATCTGATTATGTATGATGCTAGAACGAAATCTGTTTCTCTTGTGTTCGGTACAGCTTACAGTTTGTGGCTAATTATTGTCAGGATTATTTTCCTGCACGCTGCCTCTGTTATGTATTATAGTTGGTGTGTGTTTTATCGGGACAGTGTCCTTTTTATAAGTCATGTGATAACTGGTAACATCAGTCAGGGTCGCAGTGGAGGTTCAGTCTTGTATTAAACCTCACAGTGTGCAGTTATGAAAAGAAACCTCCCTTAGGTTACAGCAGCCCACGCTGTTTCTGTTCCATGGTTCTGACTGCAGCCTCATAAAACCTGAATCACTCGCTGTGTTTAAAAAAAATAGCTTTATTCACACTGTATTTGCATCTTTTGCAAATCACTTTAAATCTTGTTGTTGATCCTTGTCCGAGCAGCAACATTTTGATTTGCTCCCTGTTCTCTCCAGCACCATCACTATTTTGAACATTTCTATCAAATGTCCTCTCAGCTTTCTTCCTTCCAAGGTGAACAACCTCTCCTATCGATCCTAGTGTCTGAAGTTTCACATCCCTGTAGCCAATCTTTTAAACATGTTCAGCGCTCTCTCCAATGTGTTCTAAGCCTTCCTAAAGTATGACGCGCTGAACTGAGATCTAACTGATGTCTTTTGCAGGTTCAGCACAGCCTCCTTGCTCTTGTACTCTATGCCCCTATTGACAATGTTATTATCCCAGCTGATTTCTGGACAGTCAGGTCGAAGAGCAGAAACCCGGCTCAGTAAATCATAACTTTTATTTATTGTTTTATTATTTAGAAATGTAGATGAACAGAATAACAAGGTAGTCGATTAACTTTTAAGAAAAGAATAAAACCTTTGTTAAAAAAATAACTGCAATGCACCACCCCATCTAACTTCACAGATGTCTGCAGATCTGTAAGGATGACACGAGTTACAAAATAGATCTTATGTTTTAATGTTCCCAGTAAGTACACAGTTAATGTAAACCAACAATCCACCTGTGGTTCAGATATACCACTCTCTGAAACTCAGTGACAGATGCCACCCAAAGTAACTTCAGTGGATTCTTCTTCAAATCCCCCCAAATGTTTGTAACAATGTGAGAAAACCCGTCTCACTGGGACTGATGCTTCCGCTCCAGAAGCTCCACTCGAGAAACAAAAGCAGCTTTTGGAATCTTTTCAATGCTTTCTGTCAGATGCCTTCACCAAGGATCCCTGTCCAATATTTCAATGTTTCCTTTCATTATTCCTCCATACTCAGCCATGCCAACAGACACCAGCGCCTCATAGTCTGTATGAAGGTGTCACCAACTTTAGGAATATATCAGATATCTGGATTCTCGTGAGCAAACTTTACAATGTCTGCATCTCGCAGCTCTGTCTTTAACTGGGAACCTCTCTCTGCTCCTCTCTTTAACTTCAGGGAGCAGTCGCTTGTTCAGATTCAGGTTTTTTTTTGTCTCTTTGACTTCTGTCTTCCTGGCACTCCTCTTTTCCTCCTTGGTTTCTGACGGTGATTTATCTTGTGGGTCCTGCTTTCTGAGTCCCTGCATTGCCCTGCCTCTCCTGGCAGCCTCTGTGAACTCCATCTCGCTTCTTGGGTTAACTGGTTGCAACTGAAACTCAGTGTTTCTATCATTCATTGTGGACTTCTGAATATAAGCAACCATTTTTTTAACCTCTATAACTCTGACAATGTCGTAAACCTTAAATTAAAATGCAGGGACACAAAAAACCCGCAGGCAGGCAGCTTTGTTTAACACGAAGTGAAATTAAAGTTTTGGCTCTGTCTTAACACACAAGCACAGAAACACAAATTCAACTTAAACTCATGAATTATTATCTGATGCCTACAAACATAAACTATTTCACAGCAGTAAAGCCCAAGATGCTGTATTCTTTATTAACTGCTACCTACACTTGCTCTGCTAACGGCAATGATCAATGTACATATACGTCCAGTCCCTCTGATCCTGCAATCCATTAACAATTCCACCGATTATTTTATATTGCTTCCTCATGTGCATGTTTCCTGAAAGTATCACCTCACCCGTCTCTGCATTGAACTTAATCTGCCACCTATCTGTACACTCCACTATTGTCCGTTTTTCAGTCCCAAGCTCTTCTCCTCACAGTATCCGATGCCTCAAAGGTTTCTGTGATCAACAGACTTTGAAATTTTCCTCTATACTGCAAATACCTAGATCATTCATATATATCAGGGAAAAGCAAGGATCCCAATACTGACCTCTCGGGTTCTCCACTACCGACATCCTCCAGCCTGAAAAATATCCATTATTCATTGTTCATCCAATTTTGTATCCACATTGCGACTTTCCCATTTATTTTATGAGCTTATGCCACAAGTCTGTTGTGTCACTGCATCAGATGATTTTTGAATCTCCATGTACACCACATCAACAGCAGAACCTCCATTGACCCTTTCTGTTGCTTCTTCCAATTAACAGCAATATAAAGCCAGTCACAAACGGCATTTCTTTTTACCAACCAATGAATTTAGTTTCCTCTGTGTCGCTATTAGATTCACCATTTCCCTTTTGAACTCAGCGTGGGCCGGCTCAGAGTAGCTGAATGATCAACTGACCCTCCAACCCTCAGCTAAGTTTAACACTACTGCTCCAGGCTGGAGCCGCAGACTTGACTAAATTGGATTGACCCAGTCTTTTCGGTTGTGGTTACTACCTCCTGGCCCTCTCTTCATCCACTCCAACAAACTGAGATATCTGGGAATTAAACCTGTATCAACTGCTTGGAAAGCAACTGTGCTCGCTATTATATCACCATCATTGCATTTAGGGACTCCTGTGGTGTAGGTGCCCCCACAGAGCTGTGAGAAAGAGAGTTCCAGAATGTTGGCCCAGTCACTGTGAAGGAACGGTGCTATATTTCCAAGTCAGGATGGTGTGTATCTTGGAAGGAAACTTCCAGGTGGTGATGTTTCCATTCATCTGCTGCCCTTGTCCTTCCAGGGATAGAAATCACAAGATTGGAAGGTGCTGTGTAACGAGCCATGGTGAGTTGTTGCACTGCATCTTGTAGATGGTACACACTGCTCGCTCTGTACCTCTGTGGTGGATGGAATGAATGTTGAACGTGGAGCACCAGTCAACAAGCAGAGTTATCCTGGATGGTGGCGAGCTTCCTGAATCTTGAGCTGCACTCATGCAGACAAGTGGATGGTATTTAATTAAATTCCTGACATGTGTCTTGTCGATGGTGGAAATGTATTTGGAAGTCAGGAGGTGAGTTACTTTGTGCAGAGTTCCTGGCCTTTAATCTTCTCTAAAATCCTGAGTATTGATACGTCTAGTCTGTTTCTGGCCAATGGTAGCATCGAAGGTGCTGATAGTCAGGATTCAGGTGATAATAATCCCATTGAATGTAAAGGGAGTTGATTGTATTCATTCTTGGTGGAGATGGTCATGGCCTGGCACTTGTCAGCCTTCAATATTGTTCAAGCCTTGCTAAATATGGACAGGTCCTGCATTACTATCTTGCGGAGTCGAGAATGGTGCTGAACGTTGTACAGACATCAGCAAACATCTCCACTTCTGACTTTATGATGGATGAAATTTAATTGATGAAGTAGCTGAAGATGGTTGGGACGAGGGCACTCTCCTGAGAACTTCCTGCTATCATTTCCTGGAGTTGAGATGACCCTCTCTTCACCCACTCCAACAAACTGAGATATCTGGGAATTAAACCCCTATCAACTGCTTGGAAAGCAACTATGCTCACAATTATATCACTGGAATTGCATTTAGGGACTCCTGTGGTGTAGGTGCACCCACAGAGCTGTGAGAAAGAGAGTTCCAGGATTTTGACCCGGTCACTGTGAAGGAACGGTGATATATTTCCAAGTCAGGATGGTGTGTATCTTGGAAGGGAACTTCCAGGTGGTGATGTTTCCATTCATCTGCTGCCCTTGTCCTTCCAGGGATAGAAATCACAGACTGGGCAGTGCTGTGTAACGAGCCATGGTGAGTTGTTGCACTGCATCATGCAGATGGTCCAACAACCATAACTAACTTCCTTTGTGCTGGTGTTGCTCCAACCGGCAGATAGTTTTTTTTCTCTCATTTCCATTGACTTCAGTTTTTCTCTGGCTCCTTTTTGCTACATGTGGTCATATTCTGCCTTGATGTCAAGGGCAGACCCTCTCATCTCACATCCTGAGTTCAGCTCTGCTGTCCGTGTTTGCATCAAGGCTGTAATGAGGTAGGGGACTGAGTGACCCTGAGTAAACACAAGCTCAGAGTCAGCGAGCAGGTCATTGCTCATTAAATGCTGCTTGATAGTCTCGATGACGCCTTCCTCTGTTGGTGATTGAGAGGAGACTGATGGGGTGGTAAATAGACAGATTGGATTTGTTCTTTCCTTTTTGTTTACGGTCATATCTGGGCAATTTCCCGCTATTTTAGGTAAACATCAGTGTCGTAGCTCTACTGGAACAGCTTGGCGAGGAACAGAGCAACTTCTGGAGCAGTAATCTTCAGTACAGTTACTGGAATATTGTCAAGATCTGTGGTCTTTGCAGTATCCATTACCTTTAGCTATTTCTTGACATCATGTGGAGTGAATCGAATTCGCTGATAAATATCTGTGATGCTGGGGACCTCTGAACGGTTTAGCCACTGAAGTTAGTTACTAATATTTGAGCCATATCTTTTGCACTGATGTATTAGTCGTCTCCGTCATGAGGATGGGATATTTGTGGAGCCTCCTCCTTCTGTTGTTTCATCATCCACTACCATTCACAGCTAAATGTGGCAGGACTGCAGAGCTTACATCTGAGCCGAGGAAACCAGAATTTCCTGAATGAGGAAACCTGCTGCTGGAAAATCTCCAGTCAAACTGTCAGTGATATGAAACCGGGTTTGCGGATAACCCTTTCCCTGGGCAGCACAGTGGTTAGCACTGCTGCTTCACAGCTCCAGGGTCCCGGGTTCGATTCCCGGCTCGGGTCACTGTCTGTGCGGAGTTTGCACATTCTCCTCGTGTCTGCGTGGGTTTCCTCCGGGTGCTCCGGTTTCCTCCCACGGTCCAAAGATGTGCGGGTTAGGTTGATTGGCCAGTTTAAAAATTGCCCCTTAGAGTCCTGAGATGCGTAGATTAGAGGGATTAGCAGGTAAATATGTGGGGGTAGGGCCTGGGTGGGATTGTGGTCGGTGCAGACTCGATGGGCCGAATGGCCTCCTTCTGCACTGTAGGGTTTCTATGATTCTATGATTCAATGTGAGGATTGACTGGAAGTAAGAACTCATGGTAATTCCCGGAGATAGAACACGAGCCAGACCTGCAGAAAATGTAGAGCCTGTTTACTGTGGAATGTAGCGGGAGACACCCCTCCCCTATAAACTAATCAAACAGAAATATTTCAACTTTCTAATGGGAGAATATTCTTTCCTTGTTGTATCAAATTTAGGATATGGACCTTAAAGCAACAGTAAGCACAGTTTCACACTTTAACTCGCCCTGAGATATTATACAGATGTTATAATGTCAATAGTTAAGAAGCACGGGGAATCCCGAGCGATCCACTCTCACAGCTTTATCATTTAACCCTCTGTGAAATGTACAATTCTCATAAAATCCTGGATTTACAGCAGAAATGATTTGAATTTTTGGAATCTTGGCAGGGTCAGTGAGATTCAGGAGGGTAATTCTGATGATCAGGAAATGAGGCCAGAATGTGGGACATGTTTAAACGTTACTTGCTTGTTCACAGGATGTGGGCATCACCTCCTCTAGGGGCCATTAGCAGTGGGAAATAAATGCTGGTCCAGCCAGCGACACCCATATCCCATGGACAATTAAACAAAATATACATTTTGAGAGGTGTAAAAGAGTTAATTGTTCATCATTTTTCAATGCTGACTATTGCCTTTTCCATTCAACAGAAAGGGTTTGATATTATCTAATTTAATATTGTCACATTTATTAGTGCCAAAGCATACCGTACATAGGGAAGGAAAGGAAAGAGTCCAGAATGCAGTGTCACAGTCACAGCTGGGGTGTAGAGAAAGATCAACTTGGATGAGATATAATATCGTAACTTGAATCAGGTCACCACTCGTTCCTGACACAAAAATAGATCCAGCTATTTTTTCTGCTGAACATTAATCTGAATTTAATGTGTTTCTCACTTTCTCCATTTAGTCTGCGTCGCAATGAAGTGGGAGATTCAGGAGTGAAACTACTGTCTGCGGCTCTGAGGAATCCAGAATGTAAAATACAGAAACTGGAGTAAGTATCAGACTGTGTGAGATTCTGTTAATAATCAGTGGATGTCTGACACTGTAAATTATTATCAGTGTCAGTAATCGTGTCATTAATAACCATTCCACATCATTCCTGTCAGTATTCGTGTTAAACACCACGGATTCACTCTGATTCCTGAAATCTTTCTCTCTCTGATCTCCAGTTTGGAGAGTAACAGCCTCAGATATTCTCACCTCTGCTCTCAGTGCAAACCCGTCAGTGATGTGTCTGAACCTGAGTTACAATAAACTGCGAGATTCAGGAGTGAAAGAATTAACTAATCATTTATAATTATTCTCAAATCCATTCATGAGAATAAAAAAGATGGACAAAACAATTAAATGTTTATAGAATTCCCAGATATGGCTGGTCGCATGTTCAATTTAGTTTAATTTGTCATTCAGATTATAGATGTTTATGTCTGTCGGCTTCTCAGTTTGATTAAATGTAGAAAACTGCAGTATATCGGTGAGGCAGATTACAAACTACATGGAATTCTGATGAGTTTTACCCCGAGGGATCCACTCTCAAATTTACGTCAAATGGAGCTTAAGGAGCATCTGAAAAGAGAATGCAGAGATGGAGGTGGGGAGGGTTATGAAGAGAATTCCAGAGCTTACAGCCCAGCAGTTCAAGGCACAGCTCAGCTGGCAATGGCAATAATCACAGTGCAGAATAATCTGAATGATGTCCCTATCAATAATGGACATTGTTTTTAAGAACACAAACAATGATACTAAATATACCATTGCTGTCAGTATTTGTGTTATTAAAAACACTGTCCGCTATTAGTAGACACAAAATAAGCTTGGGAGCAAAGTTGGAGACCATGAAATAAAAGAGACAAAGGCAGCCTGGATATGAAGTTATCTGAGTGACAGGAAACAGGCAGGAGAGGTGAACTGTACCTTTTCATTTATAGGAAGCTGACAGTGGCTTTCCCCAGCAACCAGTACTGTGTTACTACGACTAATTTTCTTTACATGTACTACCAAATGAGACTTGGGTTTATCTAAAGATGAGATGTGAAGCTCCAGCACACGGCCACCAGACCACAGAGCGGACGCAGCATATGATAGACCGAGCTCAATCACACCAAAACCAATGGATCAGATCAGAGATCTGCTGTCTTGCCATATCCAGTCATAAATAGTGTTAGACATGCCACAAAATGTTGGACATGCCGGTTACATTAGGCGACAAGGTGGCACAGTGGTTCACACTGCTGCCTCACAGCGCCAGGGACCAGGGTTCAATTCCGGCCTTGGGTGACTTGATGTGTAGAGTTTGCACATTCTCCCAGTGTCTGTGTGGGTTTCCTCTGGGTACTCCAATTTTCTCCCACAGTCCAAAGATGTGCAGGTTCGGTTGATTGGCTATGCTAAGTTGTCCCTTGGTACCTCAGCGTGTGTAGGTTTCGGGGATTAGTGGGCCATATATGTGGAGTTACAGAGATAGGGCCTGGATATGATATTCTTTCAAAGAATTGGTGAAGACTCGATGGGCCAAAGGGCCTCCTTCTACACTGTGGGAATTCTATGATTCTATAAACATGCCACAAGAATTCCATCATTCCTGATGAGGGAACCCAGAGCATCAGTGCCATCTTCAGCCAGAAGTGCTGAGTAGAATGATGAATCTCGGCCTCCTCCTGAGGTCCCCAACATGACAGATGACCATTTGATTCACTGCATGTGAGGTAAAGAAATGACTGAAGGCGCTGCATACTGCAAACTCTGTCAGCCTGGCTGTACCCCAGCAATGGTACTGAAGAATTGTGCTCCATAACTAGCCATTCCCCTGGCCAAGCTGTTCCAGTACAGCTACAACACTGGATCTACCGGACAATGTGGAAAAAAACAGGGCAAATCCAATCTGATGAATTGCTTCTCCATCAGTCTGCTCTTGATCATCAGAAAAATGTCATCCTTCCAGTGCCTCATGAACATCACTGCAGGAGTTCCTGAGGGTGATGTCCAAATCCCAACCACCTTCAATTGCTTTATCCATGTCCTGCCTTCCATTATAATGTCAGAAGTGAGGACGCTCACTAATGAATGCACAATGCTCAGTACTGTTCACAATTCCTCAGAGACTGAAGCAGTCCATGCCCATAAACAGCAAGACCTGAACAAAACAGAAAATGGTGGAAAGGCTCAGCATGTCTGACAGCTTCTGTGGAGAGAGAACAGCTAACCCTTCGAATCTGGATGACTCTTCGACAGAGCTAACGCCTTGTGCTCTGAAGAACTTTCAGGCTTCACCTGATAAATGGCAAGTAATGTTTCACTGCACAAATGCCAGGCAAGGACCATCTCCAAACGACGGGAATCTAACCATATTCCCTTTACATTGAATGGCAGCACCATCGCTGAATCCTCGACCATCAACATCCTGAGTGGTGGGGGCGCACTGGGACCATTGAACAGACACTGAACTGTAAACACTATGGCTCCAAGGGTAGATCACAGTCTGGGAATTCGGAGATGAGGAACTCGCCTCCTGTCTCCCAAATTTTTGCCCACCATCTCCAAGTCAGAATGTGTGATGGAATCCGCTCATCTTGCTGGATTGTCTGCAGCTTCAAAAACACTGAAGAAGCTCATCCATGGAAAAGGAGCCCACTGGATCAGCTGGCCATTCACCAAACTAAACATTGGCTGTCTCTACCACTGACGCACAGTGGCAGTATTTTACCACATACAAGGTGGAATGTAGCAGCTCACCAATGTTCCTGAGCCAGCATCATCCAAACAGGCACTATCCATCACTGAGATGGCCAAGGATATCAGAAGGATGGAACACCAACCAGCTTCAGATTTCTTTCCAAACCACACACCATTCTGACTTGGAATATATTGCTTTTCCATCACTGATGCGGGATCATAATCCCGGATGTCCCTTCCTAGCGGTTTTGTACGAGATGCTCTGCAGAATTTAAGAAGATGGCTCACCACCTCCTTCTCAAAAGCAATTGGGGATGGGCTGCAAGTGTTGGCATTGCCAGTGATACCATCACCCCTTGAAAGAATTAATAATGACAAGCGCTACCCACTGTAGAGGTGGGTAATTGTGCCTGTGTGTAACCCAAACACAGTCACGGAAGAGAGAAAAAACAGCTGCGACAGGACAAATTGTGTGACCATTGCACAGGCCAGAGGAATTCTAAAGATAGATCTGGTGGAACTATTTAATATACTCAGCGAGGGTCTCAAATGTCCAGGTGTTGTGCTGTGTTCCATACAACCTGGATCTAGAGTGGAGAAGCTTTGAACAAAGTGTGATGCAATACAATGTTGACCAGATGCTTCATGATGAGGAACCCCATGGACCACAGGCCAGGGACATGGGATATGTGTCAGGGAGGATGGAGATTCAGTAATGCAGACATGTTTTCCAAGAACCTTAACTCTCACAGCCATTCAGTTTAATAAATCTTCACCATCTCCAGCACTGTTGCTGTTTCTGTGAATGTTTTATAATTTCCCTGGAGCCGTCACGACATGAAACAAAGGTATTGGAATTGTATTGACCTGATTCAGTGCTGTATTTCCCATCTCACATTCCCAGTGAACTGTTAAAGACCCAGTAATATGGTGAAGGAGTTTTTTAGTGGTGCTCCATCTCTGAATTTACTCAAAATACAGACATAACAAAGTGACCAGTAATAACAAAGTATAATCCTGTGAAACCCAAGGAAGCAACCCCACCATGACAACCACCGCCATCCCCGCACTTTCCGCTGAGCTGCAGGCAGCATCTTACCTCTCTCCTCTCCTCTGGGAATTTCGATGACCGTGGCCTTTGTCCTCGGATTTCCTGAGTCCTGGAAGGATCCGGCCAACTGCGGGTCCTCTGCACAGATGCTGGAGTTGTCTCTGTCATCATAGCTTCGTGAGGTGCTTGTGTCACAGTCGGAGCAGAAGAGGACCCACTGCCCACACCAG
Organism: Mustelus asterias; assembly: GCF_964213995.1. Taxonomy (NCBI): domain Eukaryota; kingdom Metazoa; phylum Chordata; class Chondrichthyes; order Carcharhiniformes; family Triakidae; genus Mustelus; species Mustelus asterias. The sequence goes on from NW_027590131.1 coordinate 1,609,429, forward strand.
GGGCATCCTGAGAGGAGCTCCCGAATACTGCAGGCAGCCGCTCCTCTATCCATTCAGGGCAAACTGACCCTCCCTGCTCAGCTGGGGAGCTCCTGGCAGTTACTCCAGGCACATTTTCCCACCCCTCCCACAGCCCGTGTTCCACAGAGCTCATGGAGATGGTGAGAACATGCAGGTTCATGTGTATTTCCTGTGGGTGATAGGCTGGATGTGACTCTCCATGAAGGTCACCAATCTCTCTGTGGAGGATGCTATTTGTGCTCAGACCTGAGACATGGTAACACTGCTGGCCTGGATTGACTCCTCCATCCTTTATGTATGGATACACACAGCCTTTGGAAACTCCACCGGATGTTAAAATACCTTACGCTGCAGCTCCAGTATCTGCTGCATTGTTAAAGACTCCAGTCACATTTCATCTTCCTGAAGCTGACAATGACCTGTCCTCTCGAGAGTGTGAGTGAACTCAGCTATTCCTGCCTCCATCAGCTGCTCGGGTTTGTGTGTGCTCTCCTGTGCTGCCAGATTGTAACCACTTTGCTAATCGTGAGAGACATTATCTGCTCTGGCGGACGTTATAGAGTATAATGTGACAATCCATCCTCTGACCCCTCCCCATCTTCAGAGCTACACGCCTGTCTCCCGCTCACCACAGCTGTTGATTTGTGAGAGAGTGAAGAATGTTAGAGGGTAATGCACATTCCAACATGTCCTGCAGACTGTTCCTAACCCAGAGCTCCATGTGACCAATGGAAGACACACAAGCACCAGGTTTGGGACTCAGCAGCAGAGCCTCTCCTGTGCCCATCCATTCACTCACTCACTCTCTCTGTATCCACAACCCATCTCACCATCAGCGATTGCCCACCCAGCCTCCAGGTCTCCCAGCTCCAGCACTGCATCTTCCATTGGCATCAGGATGACACAATCCAGACACTGTCACTCTTGGCTCCTTCTCTGACGCTCTGTGCCCTCTTCTACAAGAACATAAATTTCCATTGTTACTCACCCATCAAAGACACACACAAACCTGACGCTAATTTAGACTGCCCATCATGGGACGACCAGGATGGTCACTCAGTGTCGGCAGTGCAGCAGCCATCTCTGACTGACTCTTTACTCAGAGAGCGGTTGGGGTGTGGAATGGACTGCCTGCTGTCATAGTGAAGTCGGACACTTTAGGAACGTTCAAGCGGTTATTGGATAGGCAGATGGAGCACACTAGAATGATAGGGAGTGGGATAGCTTGATCTTGGTTTTGGACAAAGCTCGGCACAACATCGTGGGCCGAAGGGTCTGTACTGTGCTGTACTGTTCTATGTCCTATGTTCCATGTAACCCTTCACAGAGAGGCTGGCATGTTCCTGAAGATTGATGCTGCTATCTGGACATTGCCAGTGTCTGGGTGGAGATGGTCTTTCCACAATTTCTCTTTCATCCTTATTCACATATCAGCCTGTAGGCTTAACGCTCACCTTGTCAGAACATATCAGATTATTCATCTTTTGCCTCATTGCAGCCACTGCTCAGACCCTTGGCAGTGTCTATCCAGACTTGCTTGGGTTGATGTGACAGGTATCCTTCTCCAGTCCTGAGGGAACAGAACCTTCCTCCAAACCGAAATAGCCTTGAGAATTTCCGGGGAAGTGTCAGCGAATTGGGTTTAATCTGCCTTCTGCCATTTCAGCCCTTTATTCATTAACCAGGGCTCCCTCACTGCTCCCTTCAGAGCCTTTAAAAGCGCTGCAGGCTGCCTTTAAATCTGGTGCCAGCATTGCCAGAATTGTGCTGTCCCCTGCAGCCAGTGGTTAAGCTCTGGAATGCACAGGGATTTGGGGGAAGGTGGGGGAATGCCACTTAGTGAATTGCTCATTCGGAGAGTCAGTGCAGACACGATGGGCCGAGTGGCCTCCTTCTGCTCTCTAACAATACTGTGATTCTGCCTGTGCTGCCTGAGTGGACGGATTTCCCGAACCTGTCAGACATTTACTGTGCCCGTTCTGGCTCTGTGTGGTTAGTTCAGTTGGTTCGGTGTCTCCAGCGTGATGTAGAATGACGCTGTTGTTGAGGGTTTGGTCCTCGTACTGGCTGTGGGGTTAATGGAGTCCCAACTCTTCCCATATCCCCACGTTTACTAAGTTGTATCCCTGAAGCGACATGTACCAAATTGTGTCTCTTTCTATTGGAGAGATTTCATTGGGGAATGTGGCTACTAACACTGTCCACACGGCAACATCACCAACTTCCAGTTGAAATATCGATAACATTTTCAACCACTGTCTCCACAGAATTCTTACGGAGCACAATGAGGCCATTTGGCCCATCGTGTCTGCACCAGCTCACCAAATTGACATTCGAAATTCGTGTCATTCTCCAGCCTTTTTGTCGTATCCATTTTCGTAGCTCATTGCCTATCTTCAAAAAATCATCTAATTCCTTTTTGACTGCTTCGATGCAGCCGACCTCCACCACACTTCCCGGCTGTGAATTCCAGACCCGAACCACTGGCAGTGTGAGAAAGGTTTCTGTCGCATCATCCTCAACCCCACCACACACTCCATTCCTGAGCCCCAGTTAGAATACTCACTGTCTCCATCTCCTGGTGTCCCTGTCTAACTGCACTCAGTTAGAATACTCACTGTCTCCATCTCCTGGTGTCCCTGTCTAACTGCACTCAGTTAGAATACTCACTCTCCATCAGCCTGCCCCCACCACACTTCCAGACTGTACATTCCAGAACCCCACCACACACTCCATTCCTGAGCCACTGGCCATCCCATGTCCCTCCCTGTGACTCGGGGTAAGGACATGGGAATCCTGTGCTCTTCCCTTTCACCATCATCCTTTTTATCATTTAATCACTCCGGCACTTCCATTTTGTTCTTTCCTTGTCACCCGCCCATCCCCAGCTCCCTGTCACTTAAAACTATTTAATTCACCGCTATTTCCAATTTCTAAGTTTAGCGAATTGAACTGAAACTAAATCTGTTTCTCTCTTCACAGATATTGCCTGACCTGATGAGAGTCTCCCAACATATTTTATTCATATTTCAGATTTACAGCATCAATAGAATTTTGCCTTCTGTATGAACTGAAGTTGTGTTTCTTGAATGTCCCGCGCTGTACATTATTATTGTTAATTACCTTATTCTTAAAAACACTGTGGATTTACTCTGAATCCTGTTATTTTTCTCTCTCTGATCTCCAGTCTCGATGCAAACGCTCTGACCGATTCTTGTGCCGAGGACCTGGCCTCTGCTCTCAGTACAAACCGCTCACTGATAGATCTGAATCTCGGTTACAATAAACTGGGAGATTCAGGAGTGAAACTGCTGTCTGTGGCTCTGAGGAATCCGGAATGTAAAATACAGAAACTGCAGTAAGTAGCAGACTGTGTGAGATTGTGTTTATAATAACTGAATATTCAACAATATAATTTCACCACTGGTATTTGTATAAAAAACACTGCCCATTACTATTGGCGTCAGTTATGAATAAGGAAAACTGCTTTTCCTCTGACTCCTGTTGCTTCTCTCTCTGATCCCTGAGCAATGGGATGTCAGTCCCACAGATCCTTATGTTGAGGGAGTGGGGGAATAATGTTATGATTCACCCTCTGAGGTCCTCTCCTCCTCCTCAGATGTGCACAGCTCTCCCCGGACACAGCATCCATTGATTTGTGAAAGGGGGGAGAGTGAGTGGATGACAGTAAATGGAGGACAGGACATGGTGGTGGAGTCTCACTGTTAGTAACAGATGTCAGTACAGCAGCGAGAGGTGAACTTAGTTCCAATGATCAAGATGCAGAATCAGTTTGGGTAGAGATAAGAATTAACAAAGTTAAATGATCACTTGTGGGAATCATTTATAGGCCCCGAACAATATTCAGAATCTCCGACACAGGACACAGGAATATTAATGGGGTCTTGTAAAAACATTCTGCAATAATCACGGTTGATTTTAACATTCATGTACAAAGAAGAACAAAGAGCCATGCAGCACAGTAACAGGCCCTTCGGCCCACCAAGCCTGCGGCTACTCCTCATTCTTATTTAGACCCAGTACTTATTGCTCATACGCAGCTTCTATTCCTCTGTTCATCTCCCGTTCATGTTTCTATCAAGATAAACCTTGAACATTGGGAACGTTCCTGCGTCCGTCAGCTTCACTGGCTGTGCATTCGAGGCACCCCCCACTCTCTCTGTGAAAACTTTCCCTGCACGTCTCCTCTAAACTTTCCCCCTCTTGCCTTCAAACTGTCCCGTCTTGTAGTTGACCTTTCCACCCTGGGGAAAAGACTCCAACTATCGACCATATATCTGCCTCTATCAGGTCGCCCCTCAGCCTCCGTCTTTCCAGTGAAAACAATCCGAGTTTCTTCAACTTCTCTTCATACCTTAACCAGACCAGGCAACATCCTTGTAAACCTTCTTTACACCTTCTCCAAAGCAGCCACATCCTTCTGGTTGTCTGGCGATCAGCACTGCACGCAATATTCCATGTTGGGCCCAACTAAAGTTTAATTCAGCTGTAACATAACTTGCCAACTTTTATACTCGATCCCCTGGCCAATGAAGCAAGCATGCTGCATGCCTTGTTGACCAAGTTATCCACCTGTGTTACCACTTTCAGGGATCAGTGGACAAGTACGCACAGATCCATCTGTATGTCAATGCTCCTGTTATTGTTTTCAGACAGGGAAGGCTGGGGGACGACCATGTGCAGTTGTATCAAATTATAGAAATAAACCTTTCCCCTTTGTTTTAGGAGACAATAACCAGGGGCATAGCTTTAAGGCATTGGGGAGGAGTTTCAGAGGAGAATTGAAGATGGCACAGTGGTTAGCATTGCTGCCTCACAACGTCAGGGAACTTTGTTTAATTCTGGCCTCGGGTGACTGCCTGTGTGGAGCTTGCATGTTCCCCCCGTGTGTGCGTGTTTCCGTCAGGTACTCTGGTTTCCTCCCACAGTCCAAAGATGTGTAGGTTAGGTGGATCGACCATGGTAAATTATCATTTCATGTCCAAAGATATGTAGTTTCAGTGGATTTGCCATGATAAATGTCCAGTGATAAGCAGTTGTGTGAGCCTGGCTTTTTCGGACAGTCAGTGCAGAGTCGATGAGGCGATTGGGAGTCTTCTGCAGAGTGGGGATTCTATGGTTCTGTGGAAAAGTTTTTTCACCCAGAGGGTGGTGGGAATCTGGATCTCACTGTCTGAAAGGGCGGTGGAGTCAGGAACACTCGCAACATTTAAGAAGCATTCAGACAAGCACTTGAAATGCCGCAGCAGACAAGGCCATGGAGCAAGTGCTGGAAATGGGTTAGAATAGATTGCTGCTTGATGGCTGACACAGACACGATGGCCCGAAGGGCCTCTTTCTGTGCTGAAAAACTCTATAAAGGCCCAGGGGTTGGAAGTTATGAACCAGAACCTGAGTTTTCACTGATTCCTGTGATTTCTCTCTCTCTGATCCCAATGCAGTGGAATGTCAATCACATTGATTTTTGTGCCCTGGGTGTAGGGGAATAATGTGACGGTGACTCTGAGGACCCGTTCACATGCTTACAGGGGGACACACGTCACCCAGTCACACAACCCTTGATTTGTGAGGAAGAGTAAAGAGTGAATGGAGGCAATTGTTAAGATGCAGACCAGAAACTCCAAGGTGTTTTGTGAGGTTAGCCTGAACCCTTGGTTTTACATTTGATTTTGGCATTGATGAGCATGAGGTGTTTCACTCCAGGTATGAATCAAGTGACCCACTAGGATGCTTTTATCAAACACACTTTATTTAAGAACGCAGTTAGAATATAACAACAAGAATTAGCATAACCTTTACCAATTGCAGCACTTAAACATGACATAGTATAACTCTTAACAGCTAGCTATCTCTGTTGTTCCAATATAAAGCAATACCCACAGACATACACCCTTCTCCAACATTAGTTAGCACAAAAACAAGTAAGCTCACGTGATGCCGATTTCCAGCTTTTTACCACTTCCGGAGAGCCAACAGACAATTGTTTTCAGAGAAGGATGTCGCCTCCGAACAGCCCAACCGCAGAGAGGTAACCCCAGTCTCTGACAGCTTCCAACACAGCAACACCTAAACAGCAAAAACTCCAACTTCAGAGAGGGAAACAGCAATGCTGTTTGTCTGAACTTCAAGCAGCTTCTGAAAGCAGAATTGAAACTAGAATGTTCTGTGAAAAATAGCTGTCCCTCAGTCACATGACATAACCTGTCAATCACCCGCAATCAAGCTCTACTCTGCCATCCCAGGGGAAACACTGAAACAACAGAACACTGCATTAGTTCAGATTAAAATCAACATGATGTCAATTATACTGCTTCAGTAACAATAAAGGAAACTGGCTACAGATAGCACGGTGCCGACAACATAACCTGCAGAGAAACATGATTAAAATAGAAACTAGAAGCAGGAGTCGGCCATTCGGCCCTTCGAGCCTGCTACACCATTCATTTTGTTCATGGCTGATCATCAAATTCAATATCCTTCAATATTCAGTATATTTCTTCAAGACATAGTTTGTAACAAAATGTACATTCCAACACGTCCTTCAGCCGGTTCCATGTGACCGGTGATGGGTACACAAGCTCTATGTGTTGCAGGCACCAGTCTCCTGTGTCCATCCATTCGACCGCACACTCTCAGCTCCACAACCAGTATCACAATCAGCGATTTCCCACACTATCTGCTGTTCTCCCAGCTCCAGCGCTGCTAATTCTACGTGTAAGGATTACAAGATCTGGACGCTGTCATCATTTTTACTTCATTCCCTGACGTTTCGTGCTCTCTTCTACAGGCACATAAAGTTCCATTGTTACTCTCCCATCAAAGACACAAGCCTATGCTGGTGAGAACCTGACTGACCATCATGTCTACGCAGGGAAAGCCTCTTGCCTGTGACCATCCCATTCTCACAGTGCTAGAGTTATCTGACTAACTAGAACTCTGCAGAGAGAGGCTGACATGTCTCTGACAGTCGATGCTGCTGTCTGGGCAGTGCCCGTGTCTGTGTGGGGATGGCCTTTCTACCATTTCACTTTCATTCTCATTCGACCCCATATGCCTCAGATTATATGCTGTAAAATGCTTCACCACCTTGTCAGAACTTGGCAAGTTATTCATCCTTTTGCCTCATGCAACCATATAACCCACGCCTACTCAGGTCTCCAGTAATCTCCATCCCGATATACTTGGATTGATGTGGCAGATACTGTCCAGTCCTGAGAGAACAGAAACTTGCTCCAGACTCGCGTCGCCTTGGGGAAGAGTACCAAGTATTGCCAAGTGCATCATTGAATTGAGTTTAACCTTTCTCCTCCCATTCCAGCCCTGTGGTCTTAACCAGATCCTCCTCACTGGTCTCTCCAGAGCTGCTGCCTATCAAAGTGCTGCCCGTGCCAGCATTGCCTGAACCGGGACTTCCCCCGCAGCGAGTGGTTAAGGGCTGGAGTTCACTGTCTGGGAGTGTGGTGGAGACACGTTCAGTTGAAAATTTCCGAAGGGAATTGGATTATGATCTGAATAGGAAGATTGTGCAGGGTTACGGGGAGAATTTGGGGGAATGACACTTAGTAAATTGCACATTCAGAGAGTCGGTGCAGAGAGCATGGGCCGAATGGTCTCCTTCTGCTCTGTAACAATTCTCTGATTCTACCTGAGAGAGATACCAATGGCCCTTTGTGGACACTGGCTAAATTACCTAACCCTGTTGACACTGCAACATCACCAGCTTCCAGTTAAAATCTCCATACATTTCCAACCATTATCTTCACAGAATTATTGCGGAGCACCACGAGGCGAAATGTGTCTGCACCGGCTCACCAAACTAGGATTAGGAATTTGTCTCATTCTCCTGCCTTCTCCTCGTATCTTTGCACATTGTTTCATTCGATTGTTCATCGACTGCCCTCTGTGATGCCTCGAATCAGCCTGCCCCCACCACACTTCCAGACTGTACATTCCAGACCCGAACCACTGGCATCGTGAAAAAGGTTTCTCTCTCATCATCTTCAACCCCACCACACACTCCATTCCTGAGCCACTGGCCATCCCATGTCCCTCCCTGTGACTCAGGGTAAGGACATGGGAATCCTGTGCTCTTCCCTTTCACCATCATCCTTTTTGTCATTTAATCACTCCGGCACTTCCATTTTGTTCTTGTCACCCGCCCATCCCCAGCTCCCTGTCACTTCAAACAATTTAATTCACTGCTACTCCCAAGTTTTAATTTTAGCTAATTGAACTGAAACTAAATCTGTTTCTTCACAGATGCTGCCTGTCCTGCTGAGATTTTCCACATATTTTATTCATATTTCAGATTTACAGCATCAATAGAATTTTGCCTTCTGTATCAACTGAAGTTGTGTTTCGCGAATATCCCGCACTGTACATTATTATTGTTCATGATCTTATTCTTAAATACATTCTGGATTTACCCTGATTCCTGTTATCTTTCTCTCTCTGATCTCCAGTCTCCGTGGTAACGATCTCACTGATTCTTGTGCCGAGGACCTGGCCTCTGCTCTCAGGACAAACCGCTCGCTGATAGATCTGAATCTGGGTGTCAATAACCTGGGAGATTCAGGAGTGAAACTGCTGTCTGTGGCTCTGAGGAATCCGGACTGTAAAATACAGGAACTGGAGTAAGTAGCAGACTGTGTGAGATTGTGTTTATAATAACTGAATATTCAACAATATAATTTCACCACTGGTATTTGTATAAAAAACCCATTACTATTGGCGTCAGTTATGAATAAGGAAAACTGCTTTTCCTCTGACTCCTGTTGCTTCTCTCTCTGATCCCTGAGCAATGGGATGTCAGTCCCACAAATCCTTATGTTGAGGGAGTGGGGGAATAATGTTATGCTTCACCCTCTGAGGTTCTCTCCTCCTCCTCAGATGCTCACAGCTCTCCCCGGACACAACATCCATTGATCTGTGAAAAGGGGGAGAGTGAATAGATGACAGTAAATGGAGGACAGGACATGGTGGTGGAGTCTGGCTGTTAGGAACAGATGTCAGTACAGCAGCGAGAGGTGAACTTAGTTCAAGATGCAGAATCAGTTTGGATAGAGATAAGATTTAACAAAGTTAAAAGATCACTTGTGGGAATCATTTATAGGCTCCTAACAACAGTCACAATCTCCGACACAGTACACAGGAAAAATAATGGGGCCTTGTAAAAACATATTGCAATAACCACGGGTGATTTTAATCTTCATGTACAAAGAAGAACAAAGAACAGCACAGTAACAGGCCCTTCAGCCCACCAAGCCTGTGGCGCCTCCTAACGCTTATTCAGACCCAGAACTTACTGCCAATTTGCGGTTTCTATTCCTCTGTTTGTCTCTTGTTCATGTATCTACCAAGATGCACCTTGGACATTGGAAACGTGCCTGCTTCTGCCACCTCCATTGGCAGTGCCTTCCAGGCACCCACCACCCTCTGGGTGAAAACTTACCCCACACACCTCCCTCCAAACTTTGCTCCTCTCACCTTCATCCTGTGCCCTCTTGTAGTTGACCATTCCACCCTGGAGAAAAGTCTCTGACTATCCACCATATTGATGCTTCTCATAATTGTGGACACCTCCATCAGGTCACCCCTCAGCCTCCCTTTTTGTAGTAAAACAATCTGTGTTTATACAACGTCTCCTCGTAACCTAACCGTCCTTGACCAGGCAACATTCTGGTAAACCTTCCTTGCACCCTCTCCAAAGCATCCACATCATTCTGGGAGTGTCGCGAACGGAACTGCAAGCAATATTCAAATGTGGCCAACTGAAGTTTCATACAGCTGTAACATAACTTGACAACTTTTACACTCGATGCCCCGGTCGATGAAGACAAGCATGTTGTCTGCCTTCTTGACCACCTCATCCACCTGTGTTGCCACTTTCAGGAATCTGTAGACTTGTACACAGATCCCTCTGTAGGTCAATGCTCCTGTGGCTTCTTCCATTTACTGTATAAATCACTCAGATTGTCAAAAGTTGAATAGAAGATTCGTTCACAGAATCTATTCAAGCAATTTCTTGGAGAAGCACGTTCCAGTGCCAATCACACAACAAGCTGTTTTAGACATGGTGATGTGCAAATGTGTGGCGTTTCCAACAAAAATACATTCCTTTCATTTGAAAAACAGCAGCAGAAGTGTTCCAGCCGTTGCTAATTCAAGGAGTGTATTAGATTAAGTGAAGATGTGGCACCGGGGTTGGCACTGCTGCCTCACAGCGTCAGATTCACGATTCATTCCAGCCTTGAGCGACTGTCTGTGGAGTTTTCACGTTCTCCCCGTGTCTGTGTGGGTTTCCTCCGGCTGCTCCTGTTTCCTCCCATAGTCCAAACAAACTGTGCAGGTTGGGTGGATTGGTCGTGTTAAATTGCCCGTTAGTGTCCAAGATGTGTAGGTTAGGTGGATTAGCGGCATAAATATGTGGGGTTACGGGAACCCGGGCAACTGCAGATCTATTAGTCTGACATTGATGGTATGGAAATCCTATAATAATCTATAATAAAGGAAGTGATAACAGAACAGTTTGAAATTAATGGCAGGATTAGACAGGGCCAACATGGATTTATGAAAGGCTGGCACGGTGACACAGTGGTTAACATTGTTGCGTCACAGCCAGGGGCCCGGGTTCAATTCCAGCCTTGGGTGACTGTGTGGAGTTTCCACATTCTCCCCGTGTCTGTGTGTGTTTCCTCTGGGTGCTGCGGTTTCCTCCCACACTCCAAAGATATGGATGGTAGATGGATTGGCCATGGTAAAATTGCCCTTCGTGTCCCAAGATATGTAGGTTCGGTGGATTAGCCCCAGTAAATTAGTGAGTTTATGGGGAGTGGACCGTGGTAAGTTCCTCTGTCAGTGTGTCTCGATGGGCCGAATGACGATTCCTACACTAGGGATTCTACAGTTGCATGATTCACACACAAGAGGTTATTAAATAAAATTGGAGCACGTGGGATTGGGAGGAATATACCAGCATGGATTGAGAACTGATCAATGGACAGAAACAAGGAGTTGGAATAAATGGGTTATTTTTGGGTTGACAGCCTCTAACTAGTGGAGTACGGCAGGGATCAGTGTTTGGGTCTCAGCTACTCAGAATCTACATCAATGATATGGATGTGGGGATCAAATATAATATTTCCAAATTTGCGAATAATGGAAAACCAGGTGAAAATCTGAATTGTGAGGAGGATGCAAAGATGTTTCAAGGGGATGTGGAGAGGCTCAGGGAGGCTCCACAACTGGAGTAATGTGTACAGTGTTGAGCTCTTTACTTAAAAAAGGATAGAATTGTATTGGAACCAGTTCAGAGAAAGTTCACTCGGCTGATTCCTGGGATGGAGAGGTTTATTTTACGAGGGAAATTAGAGCAGATTGAAGCAGTATCTATGAAAGTTCAGAAGATTAAAAGGTGATCGCATTGAGGGGATGAGACAGGGTGGTTGCTGAGAGGCTGTTTCTTCTTGTAAGAGAGACCAGAACAAGGGGACAGATTTTAAAATGTAATTGTTAGTCCCTTAAGACTGAGATGAGGAGAAATTTATATTTTTAGATGGTGGCTGGTCAGTGGAATTCTCTTCCCTGGAGACGAGTGGCGGCAGAGTCATTGAATATATTCCAGGCTGAGTTAAGAATGATTTTGGATTGAGAAGTGAATCAAGGGTTACGGGGAAAAGAGTTGAGACTATAATTAGATCAGCCGTGATGGAGTATGCTCGAGGGGCTGAATGGCCTTCTGCTGTTCCGAGGTATTTTGTTCCTATCCCAATACGTCCTTCAGACTGCTCTCTGTGACCAGTGATGGATACACAAGCTCTATGTTTTGTCCTCACCAGACGCTCTCCTGTGCCCATTCATTAGGCCACCCACTCAACCCATCCCACCAGCAGTAATTACCCACTCTGCCCCCAGGCCTTCCTGATCCAGCACTTCATCTTCCATTGGCGTAAGGATGGCAAGACCTGGATGTCTCCACTCTTCTTCACTCATTCCCTGATGATGTTTGCTCTCTTTCCAAACACATAAATTGTTACTCACCCATCAAACACATGCAGTAGCCCAGGGTTGTCCAACGTGTGGACCAAGGGGCGAATGTGACCCTCGAAGCCCCTCAATGCGGCCCCCGGAGCGAGTTTCCAGAATCTCAGTCACACAGTTCAGTTTGAATGGAAGAATCTGCATGGAGCTGCTCCTCCAATCACATCTCGTTTCTTTCCCATGTTTGCTGCTGATAGGTTTTTGAGCCAATCTGCAGCAAATGTGGGAGAGAAACAATTTGTGATTGATGAGGATTAAACTCTAATAATCATCTTTATTTATTACTCATTATTGTGCTCAGCAAGTTGTTTCTTTTCATATCTCAGTTTAGTTTTTAATTGAAATTTCTGCGGTGCCAAACTTTATCATTCTGAAATTTACTCATCGGCCCCTTGAGTGAGAAAAACATTGACGTGTGTTTGCCCAGTGAATATGTTGGTTAGCCCTGCTCCAGCCTATGCTGGTACCAGCCTAACGGACATGTCTCTGACAGTCAACACTGCTGCCTTTGCATTGTAAGAGTTTTAACAACACCAGGTTAAAGTCCAACAGGTTTATTTGGTAGCAAATACCATTAGCTTTCGGAGCGCTGCTCCTTCGTCAGATGGAGTGGAAATCTGCTCTCAAACAGGGCACAGAGACACAAAATCAAGTTCCAGAATACTGATTAGAATGCGAATCCCTACAGCCAACCAGGTCTTAAAGAGACAGATAATGTGAGAGAAGGCAGCATTAAGCACAGGTTACAGAGATGTGTATTGTCTCCAGACAGGACAGCCAGTGACATTCTGCAAGTCCTTTGCATTGCCAGTGTCTGGGTGGAGATGTTCTTTCCACAATTTCCCTCTCATCCTTATTCACATATCAGGCTGTGCTGCACTCACCGTGGCAGAACACATCAGGACATTGATCCTTTTCCACTCTGTAACCACGTGTCTGAAACCTGCTCACCTCCCAGCAATCTCCATCCAGACTGGCTTGTACCGATGGGATAATCTCCTCCCATCCTGAGGGAACAGGACCTCCCTCCGAGCCTGAGCAGCCGGGAGGAGCCCCTCCAGGGGGGGGGGGGGGCGGGGGGGGGGGGGCGGTGCAAGCCTTGCTCTGCTTTCTGACATTTCAGTCCCTCATTCAGTAAGCAGAGCTCCCTCGCTGCTCCCTCCAGAGCTGCTGTGTTTGAAAGTCCTGCTGCCTTTGGAGATGGTGCCGGCATTGCCTGAACCGGGACTGCCCCGTGCCCGGGCTGCCTCAGTGGGCAGCTCCCCCTGCCTGCCAGCCGTTAATTGTCCCCCTCTGACAATATCACCTTCATAACTCTGCCTATCCTGCCCACACGGACACACCACCCATTTCCAATCCCCATGCTGGGACTTCAGAGCTTCTGGTAAAATCACAGCCATTATCTTCAACCTCACCACAAACTGCATTCCCAAACCACTGACCATCCCATGTCCCTCCCGAGCCACTCCGAGTGAGGACATGGAGATCCTGTGATTGTGGTCCTGTCCCATCATCACTTTTATCATTTAATCACTCCTGTAATTCCAGTTTGTCCTTTCTTTGTTTCTTCCCCAGCCACCCACCGCTGTCACTTCAAACCTGTCAATTCACTGCCCGTTCCCAGTTCCAATGGAAGCTCAAACTTTACCCCTGTTTCTCTCTTCACATGTATTTAGCGAACCTGCTGAGCATTTCCAGTTTATTTATATTTCATTTTCAGCATTGAGTATTTATTCATTCTACAGAAATGCAGGTTGTGTTTTTGGAATGTCTGATACAATACATTATTATTGTTATTAACAGTATTGTTTAAAACACTGGGGATTGAGCCTGATTCCTGTTATTCCTCTCTCTGGTCTCCAGTCTGTATAAGAACGCTCTCACAGATTCTTGTGCTGAGGATCTCGCCTCCGCTCTCAGTACAAAACAGACACTGAGGTTTCTGAACCTGGGATTCAACTCCTTCACAGATCAATCTGTCCCTGCTCTCCGCCGCCTCATACTGACCTGCAGCAGTCTGGAGGAGATCGAGTGAGTGTTTGTGTGAATTTTTAGTGTAACAATTAAAATATAAATCGATTTAAAGTATAAATGGGCCTGAATCTTCCAAGTAGCAGCAATGGTATGTGTGAAAATTCTCCCAAACTGAAACTGCTGCATATTTCTCCCAGGATCTTCGGTACTGCGACCCTGGGAGCTCCATCAGAGCAGAGTAGAGTCGAGGAAGAGAGAGCACACACCCTATTTACAGCACAGTGACCCCGGGGAGCTCCAGCACAGCAGAGTAGAGTCGAGGAAGAGACAGCACACACCCTATTTACAGCACAGTGACCCCGGGGAGCTCCATCAGAGCAGAGTAGAGTCGAGGAAGAGAGAGCACATACCCTATTTACAGCACAGTGATCCCGGGGAACTCCACCAGAGTAGAGTCGGGGAAGAGAGAGCACACACCCTATTTACAGCACAGTGACCCCGGGGAACTCCACCAGAGTAGAGTCGGGGAAGAGAGAGCACACACCCTATTTACAGCACAGTGACCCCGGGGAACTCCACCAGAGTAGAGTCGGGGAACAGAGAGCACACACCCTATTTACAGCACAGTGACTCCAAGGAACTCCATCAGTGCACAGTCCTAGAAGAGAGAGAGAGCACACCCTACTTACAGCACAGTGACCCTGGGGAGCTCCATCATAGCGGAGTAGAGTCGGGGAAGAGAGAGCACGCACCCTATTTACAGCACAGTGACCCCGGGGAGCTCCATCATAGCGGAGTAGAGTCGGGGAAGAGAGAGCACGCACCCTATTTACAGCAGTGACCCAGGCGATCTCCATCAGAGCAGAGTGGAGTCACGTAGAGCGAGCACACCTTATTTACAGCACAGTGACCCCGGGGAGCTCCATAAGTGTTAGTTGATTGTGGGAGTGAATGGGTTGGTGTGTCGCTGGATGAATGGTTAGTCAGGGAGCTGAGGAGAGGTTCAAGGATTAGTTCTGGGTGTCGGGAGGGTGGTCGAGTTGTATTGTGTTGGGTTGGAGGGTTAATCAGCAGTTTGGATGGTGGCTGGGAGTTGGTAATGTTGGGTGTCCAGTTAGATTTGGTTACGTGGTCGGGGGTTGGGATTGGTTAATAGCTTTGGAGAGTAGTGGGTTGGGGTTGGTTTTTGAGTAATCAGTTTAAGTCAGAGATATAGTCAAGAATGTATTGAAGAGGCGGCTGCATATAGCACTTGGGGTGAACAGGATCAAAGGTTATGAGGAGAAAGCAGGATTAGGCTTTTGAGTTGGACGATCAGCCATGATTGTGATGGATGGTGGAGTCGGCTTAAAGGGCCAAATGGCCTCCTCCTGCTCCTATCTTCCATGTTTCTATGTCAGGTCAGGAGAGGGTGGGACGGATGAGGCCAAGTTGGGAGGTTTAGTCAGATTTGTTCAAGGGCTAGTGGGAGGTAGTCGGGCTGGAGGGGAGGGAGAGATGATTTACGGGAGTGATAGCCTGTCAGGGGGAGATACCAGCAGTAGCCAGGCCTGTGACACCACAGCTGGTTCTGCTGTGGGACAGGGTCGGGCAAAGAGCAAGCGAGCAGTAGTAATAGGGGACTCGCTAGTTAGAGGCACAGACAGGCGTTTCTGTGGCTGCAATCGAGACTCCAGGATGGTGTGTTGCCTCCCTGGTGCCAGGGTCAAGGACGTCTCTGAGCGATTGCAGGACATTCTTAAGGGGGAGGGTGAGCAGCCAGAGGTCGTTGTACATATTGGTACCAACGATATAGGTAGGAAAAGGGATGAGGTCCTGAAATGTGAATGCAGAGAGTTAGGCAGAAGGCTAACGTGTAGGACCTCGAAGGTAGTAATTTCAGGACTACTATCGGTACCACGTGCTAGTGAGAGTAGGAATAGGAGGATTAGGCAGATGAATGACTGGCTTGAGAGCTGGTGCAGGGGGCAGGGATTTAGATTTTTGGATCATTGGGATCTTTTCTGGGGAAGGGCTGATCTGTTCAAGAGGGATGGGTTACATTTGAACTGGAGGGGGACTAACATCCTGGCGGGGAGATTTGCTCGAGCCGCTCGGGAGCGTTTAAACTAGTTTGGCAGAGGGGTGGGATCCAAAGCAGTAGGGAAACAAAAGAGAAGTTTGAGGACAGCACGGAAGTTAAAGAGAGCACATTAATTAGTAAAGGCAGTGTCAGTAATCCTAGTACCAGACAGATCAGACAGAAGCAAGACAGAGAGCAAGGGAAGTCCAGATTAAACTGCATTTATTTCAATACAAGAGGCCTGACGGGCAAGGCAGATGAACTCAGGGCATTGATGGGTACATGGGACTGGGATATTATAGCAATTACTGAAACATGGCTAAGGGAGGGACAGGACTGGCAGCTCAATGTTCCAGGGTACAGATGCTATCAGAAAGATAGAACAGGAGGTAAGAGAGGAGGGGGAGTTGCACTTTTGATTAGGGAAAGCATCACGGCCGTACTGAGAGGGGATATATCCGAGGGTTCAGCCACTGAGTCTATATGGGTGGAACTGTAGTTTCGGGTTTTTTTTTTAAAAAAGGTGGCACGGACAAGTTGGGCCAAAGGGCCTGTTTCCATGCTGTAAACCTCTGTGACTCTATGAGTGGGTCTAGTCAGATTGTGGGAGGTGTAGTATGGGGATCAGTGGGAAGTGATTGGGGGACTCGGTTGTGCTATTCAGGTATTAGCCCAGGTGGTGAGCTGTCTAACATTACCTGAGTAACTATCCAGGTAAACTTTGTGGATCTGTCCCAAGTATCTGACTCTAACTGCAGCAGGGGAGTTCCCCAATAGTAGTTAATATCTCTGGGACAATTCCCAGGTAGATCAGTGCGTCAGGACATCCACAGGGTCCCGATGCTCATCTTCGGATGTGTGTCTGGTCTCTGGCGATCCAGAGACCAGAAGATTTGTCCCATTAACTCCAGTCTCCTGTTATTTACTCTGTTGTTCAATCTGTTTATTTCCTGTTTCATCTTTAATCTGTTTCAGGCTGGAGTGGAATCAGTTCAGTCCAAATGGGAAGAGGCAGCTGGAGCCGCTGCAGGGATCCAGACGGGGACTGACAGTGACAGTGTGAACATTTCAATCTATAAACATTGCTGCTCCACCGGTTACAGTGAAATCCTGAATTGTGAAGATCTTCGACAGCTCCTTCCAAACCCTTCATTCCTGCCCCTCTCCCTCCCTATTCCATCAGCCCCTCCAGCCTGGCACTGATTTCCCTGCTTACCTGGTTTCCCAGCTGGAAAACTGTTGTAGTTTTAGTCTCCACATTGAAGGAAAGATTGCTGCAAACCATTGTTTCAGCAGCAATGTGTTGTCAGTGTTCTCAGCAACAGAGTCTTCAACCTCCTTTCAAAATGGAGCAGCAGAGATCATTCTCCAGAGAGAGAACAGTGTGTGTGTGATTCTGACAGTACCCAGCAGGGGGCAGATTGGTCAATCTTGTCAGAGTTTCCTCTCTGTCTCTGTGAATGAATCAAAGACTCCACCAGCCTCTCCTCAAAACCTCTTTCACTATCTGGTGATTAAAGTGACACACTGCCACCATCTGCTGGCGGCTCCCAGCTACTGCAGGCGCTGCTCTCTGTGAGCCTCAGACAAGTTCAGTAAGTCCCATGTCTGCATCTGGGAACCGGTTCCTGCAGCGTGAATATTGAACAATATTGACAGGGATTGGAGTTTGCAGCAGGAATCCCGGCTGGTGAATTAACCCTTTTATCACCAGACACTGTCCATGAACTCTGTTCCCTCATTCCCTGTGGGAGATATTGTCTGGAGATTGTAGTTGGGGATGATCTCAGACTGTAATGTGTACATTTGGTGCAGTTATCAGACACTAATCCCATTCAGAATGGGAGTGGGTAAACTCTGCTGCACTCTGTAATTCCTGTTTCCAAGATAACACACCTGCACCTATTTCCAGACACACAGGCCCAAACTGACACCCACACACTCTCAAACACAGACAATTGTACACTCTTATCCACGTACTGACACAGAGAGAAACACAGAATCTCTCTTAAATACTCTCAACACGCAGCCATAAACCCACAGAAACGCACATCACAAACCACTATCAAGCAACAAACCCACGCATTGCAGCGGTTAATGAAATCGCAGCGCCCTGTAACCAAATAACATTTAAGTTGGACAACAAGTGATAACATTTCCTCTGAAACAGACATCCCTCGAACGAAAGCAACACAGGAACACTGGCGCAGCATTGCACAGGATCAGAGCCTCGGAAATGCGATTCCCTCTTTCCTTGTTCCTTATATCTCACTGAGCAGATACAGAGCTATAGCATAAAAAGCTAGAATTCACAATTTCACTCTGTTCCTGCACACTCACCTCAGCTTTATTTAATTGCTGAATGTATGATTTATTTTGGATTATCCCAAAGATCTCAGGACAGATGCATGATGTCAAATATTGCCATTATTTATCAAACTGTTATTTTACCATGACCTTTTTTACCAGATATTACCTGGTGTTTGTCGGATTGTTGCTTTTCATCCATCTACAGTTGCAGATGCCGGCGCTGAAAAGTGGGTAGATATTCTACACCATTAAAAGCATCACATTGAATCGGGGAAATTCTTCAAAGACTATGAATTAATCACTTTCCAATTAGTATCATTTCTTCAGAACAAACTATTCATATCATCTATTATTTCAATTTAAACTAACTTTATTGTGTTGTCTGGTCTGTGCTAGTTTTAACTGAATACTGCTCAGTTTGTGACATGATCTATGTTATTGAGTCTTGGAACAGAAAGGGTTAGTGCTGCTGCTCTGTAATTGTAATGGATATACCTGATTTTATAATATGAATAACTGTAGTTATTTACAATTAAATGCTTATTGGTTAATAAGTTAAATAATAATTGTGAATCATTGGAATGCTGAAACTAATACGTACACAAGCTAATAAAGAGCGGGGGACTGGTGTAAATAATTGTGTAATAATAATAGTGTAAATAGTGTAAACGCTAACAGTGAGCGTGAAACTGAAAAGACCATAAGATACAGGAGCAGAATTCAGCTATTCTGATCATCGAGTCTCCTCCACCATTTAATCACGGCTGATAAGTTTCCAACCCCATTCTCCCGCATTTCCCTCATAACATTTGATCCCCTTACCAATCAAGAACATATCTATCTCTGTCTTAAATACACTCAATGAGAGAGTGAGTGAGCAGAAAGAGTGAGGGAGAGGGTCAGTGAAGAGCGAGTGAGGGGGAGTGAGGTTGAGGGCAGATGGTGTGAGGGGAGAGTGCGATGGGAGGTTGAATGAGGGGGAGAATAGGTGAAAAATGAGGGAGAGAATGGGGGAGGGAGAGTGACGGGAAGATAGCGCATGAGGGATAAGAGAATGAGAGGGGAGTGCGGGGGACGCAGGGGGAGGAGAAGGGTGAAGCGGAGAGATAGAGGGGACGGAGTGAGGGGGAGAGAGTGGGGGATGAAAGTGAGGAGGAGAGAGAAGAGAATGAGAGGTAGAGTGAAGGGGAGAAAGTGAGCGTAGATGGAGTGAAGGGACGGAGTGAGGGGGAGAAAGGTGAAGAATGAGGGGGAGAGTCAGAGGAGGGAGAGAACGGGGAGAGGAACTGACGGGGAGAGAGTCAGAGGAGAGAGTAAGGGGGAGAGTAAGTGAAGAGCAACTGAGGGGAGAGAGCATAAACGGGAGAGAGGTTGATGGGACGGATAGTGAAGGGGAGTGTCTGAGGCGGGATAGTGTGACGGAAAAGACTGAGGGGGAAGAGAGTGGAAGGTCTGAGGCGGGATAGTGTGACGGAAAAGACTGAGGGGGAAGAGAGTGGAAGGTCTGAGGCGGGATAGTGTGATGGAAAAGACTGAGGGGGAAAGACACTGAAGGGGAAGGGAGAGAGTGAAGACAGAGTGAGGAGGAGAGAGAGGGGAGGGCGAGTGGGGAAGTGTGAAGGGAGAGAGACTAAGGGATGGAAAGTAAATGGGAGAGTGTGAGGGCAGAGACTGAGGGGGAAGAGAGTGAAAGGGAAGGAATTGAGGGAGTGAGGGGGAGGGAGAAATTAAGTGAGGAGGAAGGGAGTGAGGAGAAGAGAGGGTGAGGGGAAGAGAATCAGTGGGAGAGGGAGTGGAAAAGAGGAAAGTGTGAGGGAGGCAGAGTGTGCAAGGGGGAGAGATCAAAGGTTCTAGAATGTGGGTCGCGAGAGGGAGGGCAAGAGTAGGGGGAGAGAATGAGGTGGAGGAGGAGGGAGGGGGAGAGAGAGGGCGAGGGCGTTTTTTCACTCACTTTCCTGCAATCCTTCCTCGTTGCTCCACCTATTTGCTTCTGTGTTGCACCTTGTAATAAAGTCGAGGGAAATCCCAACGTGATTTGTTGTTTTAATGCGGGGGGGGGGGGGGGGGGGGGTGTGGAAGGGGCAGGGTCTGGAGAACACTGGCTCCACCCTCATCCCCACTCTCCCTTTTCCCTCTCACTCCTTCCAGTCGTGTCTGGGACAGTTCCGGGGCTGGAGAGGATTGTTCTGTTTCACTGTGGGAGGGGGGGAGAAAACTGTTCTCTGTCCCCAAGGTTTAATGCAGCCTCTGTGACTAGGCCTCAATTCAAGGCCTAATCTCAGAGGGCCCTCAGAATGTCCTTTTGTATTTGCTTCATTCCCGAACAGTGCCAGTGCTGAAGTGGGAGAACTCGATGGTTAAAAACAAAATAATGCATTTAATTCAGGATGTGATTGTGGGTTTTCCTGCTCTCTCTCTCTCTCTCTGTCTCCCATCGTTCTCCTTTGATTGCGAGTTATCAGTGAGAGAAATGGGAAATGGAGGGTAACAGTGAGGGGCGGGGGGAACGGGAGGGTAACAGAGCAGTTTGCTTGTGGGATCTTGCTGTGTGTATTTTCCCTGCAGCCTATCCTGCTGGGAGACCGTGGTTCCGCTCCCCAAATTCAGTGTACTGACAACTGACTGTGATTGCTTCCATCTCCCACCACTGCCCCCAGCCTCATTTCTCAATGTGAATCAGTGATCAACACAAACAGTGGTCACAGGGTGACATGATTTAAAATGGTCAGACACAAACCTTTCAGAGAGCATTTCAATCCAGGTTCATCATCAGAGAGAGAGAGATTATCCAGAGCAGGTGAGAGAGAGAGGAGGGCGATGGGTACGTACAGAGATCGGGGGAGATAAACAGGCAGAGAGAGAGAGAACAGAGATAGATCATCAAGTGCAGGAGAGAGAAGAGGGGGGTGGATAGGGGCAGAGATGGTGGAGGTAAAAGAGAGAGGGAATCGGAGAGGAGTGACTGTGCTAGAAGTGGAAGGTTCCCTGTTCATGTCAAATGTACAAACAGCACCAAACCAGGAGTGATGTCCCCTTATTTTAACTGGGGAGGGGTGGAAGGAAGAGGGGCGGAGAGAGGGAGAGGTGTGGTCCCTCATTCCCACTGACCTCACCTCAATCCTCACTTAAATATCACATTGTATCTGGCCATGTTCAGACTGTGTGGGATCTTGCTGTGCACTCATGCTCTGTGCCTCCTCCCTGCCCCATATTCCTAACACTATATCAGTGTCCACATTTTAAACATAAAAGATTGAGGGAAAGGAGGGTGGGATATGGAGAGGAACAGGGTAAGGCAGAGCTGCAGAGAGGGCGTTTCGATCGAGTTCTCACAGGGGCTTGGAATGAAAAAGGCTGCGATTGGGACCCGGTTTAATTGGCCAATTGGACAGTGCCTGTGTTTTACTCTCAGTAATGTCACGGTGCTGTGTGAGAGCCCAGGGCAGCGCTTCAATCTACTTTTACTGAGTTTCTCTTTGTAACATTCTCAGTATCCCTCTCTCACTGCGAAGCACTCGGGAGGGAGAGGGAGCTGAAATTCACATTCCTGAGCCTGGGGAAAGGCTTGTTCTCCATCCCAGAGTCCTCCTTGTGTTTTTAGACAGGGCACTGGGATTTGTGGATGGAAAGGATTGTTCTGTTTCACTGGGCCTCAATTCAAGGCCTGTGTGACTAGGCCTCAATTCATGGCCTGTGTGACTAGGCCTCAATTCATGGCCTGTGTGACTAGGCCTCAATTCAAGGCCTGTGTGACTAGGCCTCAATTCAAGGCCTGTGTCACTAGGCCTCAATTCAAGGCCTGTGTGAGTAGGCCTCAATTCAAGGCCTGTGTGAGTAAGCCTCAATTCAAGGCCTGTGTGACTGGGCCTCAATTCAAGGCCTGTGTGGCTAGGCCTCAATTCAAGGCCTATTCTCAGGGGCACCTTTGCATTCCCTTAATTCCCGAACAGGGTTGAAGTGGCTGAATTCAATGGTTCAATAAAATGTGCAGCAGCCACTTCAGGGTGGGATTGTGGATTTTCCTGCTCCCCCTCCCACTGTTCTCTTCTCATTCTGAGCTTTAAAACATGATGCACGGCGTACATCATTATTTTAAACGGTCAGACAGCAACTTATCAGAGAGAGCACTTCATCCAGATTCGCACTGAGATAGAGAAACAGAGCAGAGATCAGGACAGATTATCCAGAGCAGGAGAGGGAGGGGTGCAGAGAGGGAGATTCTCAGTGTTGGTGTGGTTTGTAAAATGAGTCAGAAACACAGCTGGAGGTGGGGGTTAAACGCAGAGGGAGAGACACAGATCAGGGAAGGGATGGGGGAGTGGGGAGCCTCCCCTGTTTCTTTACAGCCCAACCTCTGGAGTAAAGCCCCCACCCACTCCCCCCACCAAAAATGTTTTGATGTGTTTAATTAATTTAATACTGGGACAGTCACCAGGCATTTGCACCTTCATTTCATTTTGAAATCTGTTCCCCTTTGGTCAGAGTTTAATAATGGGAAGGATGTGGAAATGAATGTTTTCTCCCCGCACCCCAGAGAAAACAAGGCTGAGAGGAGACTTGATAGAGAGATTCAAGATCCTCAGAGGTATGGACTGGTTAAAGAGTGAGAAAATCTTCCCTCTCAAGAGATGGTCAGGAACTAGAGGGCACAAATTCTTAATGATGGGGAAATGGATCAGAAGTGAAGTGAGTAAAATCACTTCACCGAGAGGCTGCTTGGAACCTGGAATAATCTTCCTGAAATCCTGTTCCAGTATTCAATAAGATGATGGCTGATCTGTGATCTAACTCTCTACCTCTTTACCCCTTGGACTAAGGGAAATCTATCAACCCCAGATTAAAAATAATAACAAGTGACTGAGCATCAATAGCCATTTGCAGAAGATTGTTTCAAACTAGCTCCACACCACATCTGGCAATGATTTCATTCCCACATTTCTAAAATCCTAAACTGAGGCTACATCCAAATGTCCCCAAATCCTGGAGTTCCCAGCCAGCAGAAAAACTTGTTCTTTATCAGCCTCTCCCTTTACCTCATTATTTTAAATGTTTGATTAAATCAGGCTCTAATTTAAATTCCAGCGGTTAAGAATAATGTTTAATCTGCACTGTTCATCAAATGTTCCCAACACAAATACTGTAATGGCCTAAATACAGAGTAAAATTCCCTCTGCTCTGTCCAAGGAATGTTTCATCACAGGTTTTTATTAGTTTAGGAAAAACAGGATTCAAATTGCTCAGCATCCCAGTGTGGCCTCCTGTTGATTTCAATCAGCCCTTCACATTCAAACATGAAGTTGAAGCTTCGAATACTGTCTGTGGCAGTGTTTGTGGATTCATTCCTTCTCTCGCTTTTTCACTTGTCTGAAGGATTTGAATTATAGACATTGTTTAATCATTCCTTTCTCTCAGCACATGGAACTGGTGAATCTTCAAGGGAGACAATGTCATGAAACTAACAAACTGTATCTTTATTCATCCGTCATTTCCAATCTCTGAATAGATCACACACATTTCCAGAATGCAGGAAGCTCTCAATGGAAACTGAATCCAATCATTTCCCAATACAATTGTTCACACTTTACTGTGAAGTACATTCCACTGACACTCCCAAAGCAGCCACAGAAAAGTGACTGGTTATTTTAAACATTGAAACTGAACTATATTAACTTACGAATCCCTCACATTGTACAGAAATGTTGACCCTGTTTTGATGAGAGTGATCAGATTAACATTGAACCATGAAAGCAGCCTCCGTACTGAGATTAACCACATTTGCAGCAATTCCAGAGTATCAGAGACATTGCTCTGTGTATTGTGTGAATCCAGCTGTGAAATATCGGAACATTTTGAGCTTCCACTTTTCATCATTTATTAAAGTACATTGTTCCAGCCCTTTTCAATCTAAGTTGTGTCGGTTTACATTTCCCTGAACTCAAACCTCTCCATCAGTTTTGTCAATTTACAAAATATGAATAACTTTGCAATTTGATGTTTCCAGCGATGCTGCTGACGATGCTGGATCATTGTTTGTGTCATTGGCCAGGATGTTTCGCATTCTGTCACATTAAATGGTTCAAAAAATATGACAAAACTGCAGATATCTTTCTGTGGCTGGGTGGGGAGGGAGGGGGGGTGACAGCATGCATCTGTATCAATATATTTAAATCTCAAATATGTGTAGGCCATTTAACCCATCGAGCCTGCTCCACCACTCACACACACACACACAGACATAAACACACAGAGACAGACACTCACACACACACACTCAGACACACATTCACAGACACACACACAGACGCAAACACACGGAGACACACACACAACAGAGAGACACAGACACACATTCACAGACACACACTCACAGACACACACACTCAGACGCAAACACACGGAGACACACACACAACAGAGAGACACAGACCCACGTTCACATACACACAGACACACACTCACAGACACACACTCACAGATGCACACTCACACACTCATTCACAGAGACACCCACAGTAATAAACACACACACACACACTCACAGTGACATACATTCACTCACGCGCAGACACACATTCACACAGAAATACACACACATACAGACACACACAGAAACACATTGAAATACACACACACGCTCACACACACACAAACACATGCACACAGTTGGAAACTCTGTCACACAGACACACAGAAATACAGAAACATAAGCGCACCGACGCTCACACACATTCATTCCGTTTTTTTGACTCCTCAATGCTCCAACTAAAAAGTACTGGGATCTGAACTCGAGACGGGCACGGTCGCACAGTGGTTATCACTGCTGCCTCACAGCACCAGGAACATGGGTTTGATGGAGAGATCCAAACTCACACCACACCCTGATGTGGCAAAGGGGACACCAGGCCGAGCTACAGAGTTGGATGCAAAGAACAGCGGCGTGTGTTTGATTCTGGTGATGCTCACACTCCGAGCCGGTGTTGAATAATTCTGAGGCAGAGAGACATCAGATTGAGACCATATGACACATTGGGCCTTTACATCTCCCATAACAATCCCCCCTCTCTCTCTAATACGATCTCCCTGTGTGTGTGAAGAGAGGGATCTCAGAGTGAGTGTCCACTGATTCCTGAGGGTAGCAGGACAGCTCGATAAGGTGGTTTCGACCGGCAGACGGAATACTTTCCTTTACTGGCTGATGTATAGACTACCAGAGCAGGGCAGGTTCTGCTTGAGCGATATCAAACACTATTTAGACCTGGACTGAGTGTCCAGAGAGAATTATCCCCGTGTCTGTGTGGGTTTCCTCCGGGTGCTCCAGTTTCCTCCCACAGTCCAAAGATGTGCAGTTTAGGTTGACTCGCCATGGTAAATTGCCCCTTAGTGTCAGGGGGATTAGCAGGGTAAATATGTGGGGTTACAGGAATAGGGCCTGGGTGGGATTGTTGTCGGTGCCGGCACAATGGGCCGAATGGCCTCCTTCAGCACTGTCGGGTTTCTAAATTTACAGAGGAAGTTATCAATTGTGGCACAGATTCCAAAAGCAGGGAACTCATTTCAGGGAAGTTATTTCCATTTCTTCAGTTTTATCAACATTAACTTTGTAACCTGAGTAATCGCCAAACTTTATAATATTCTCTTTTCAGAAAGAATATGGATGTTGTAGGATCTGATAAATATAGCAGGATGTCATCAGAATATGTCAATTTGTGCTCTTCTTCTCCAGCTAGAACACCTTTTATGTCCTGACTGTCTCTCACCATTTGTGCTCAGGATTCTATGCAGATAGTGAACAGAAGGGGGGACAGAGGACAATCCTGTCTTGTCCTCCTCTTGAGTCCAAAGACTTCAGAAATTTGACCATTCGCTCTGACAGAGGCCTGTGGAATTGAATAAAGGATCTGGACCCATCTTACAAAGTTGGGCCCAAACCCCAGGCCGTCTGAAGTCTGAAATAGGAACACCCATGATTCCTGGTCAAAGGCCTTTCCAGCATCGAAAGATAAGACCATGGCCTCAACTCCACGACCTTGGGCATGAGTCATGATGTAAAGGAGCCTGTGGAGATTGTCCCCAGAGTAATGCCCTGTTCTACTAGTTTGGTCTGGGTTTATGATCTCAGTTTTTATCCTATGGATAATATAGATATTATTATCTATATCGATAACATAGTACAGATATTAGATATTGAAAATTGAGTACAGCGACACAAAAAGCAGCACTCAGCAGCTTTTGCTGGACTCCCTCACTATGGCCTTTGAGTTGTTCTGAAAGCAAACTATCAAGAGCTCTACGCGCCGTTGTGAGGGAGGCCATCAAAAGCTGACGAGTGCTGCTTTTTGTGTGGCTGTACTCAATTTTCAATTTAATTCAATCCATTTTAATTTATTTTTCTTCCTTTTGGGACAGCGAATGAGATGATGCAACCTCTGAAACACACCATCACTCAGCCCCAGTAATGTCAGGGGTGAGGGACCTCTTGCTGCATTGAGTTGTTGATGGTGTTGAGATTGTTGAAGGGTCCAGTGCCTGGAGCTGGGAGCGGTCACAAACTCCCCGTCCATTCAAACTGGCCACTGCAGCCGCTTGGGGACATCATTGCAGGCCGCCGTGTGATTGGCTGCTGGCTGCTTTGTGATGTCACCTGGAGACAGGTTATCACCCCTGGTTACGGCCAATCAGTTTGGGGGTCACTCTGGGAGGTTGGGTTTCAGGGCTGGTCTGATGCCAGCTACAGAGGATGCTGCCATGTAAGACATGGCACACATCAGTTAGAATATGGATCTTATTAAGTTATTAACGTGGATTGGGGACTGGCTATCCGACAGGAAGCAAAGAGTCGCAATAAATGGGTGTTTTTCCGGTTGGAGGAAGGTAACTAGTGGCGTGCCGCAGGGATCGGTACTCGGGCCGCAACTATTTACCATTTATATAGATGATCTGGAGGAGGGGACGGAGTGTAGGGTAACGAAGTTTGCAGATGACACGAAGATAAGTGGAAAAGTGAATCGTGTGGAGGACGGAGAAGATCTGCAGAGAGATTTGGACAGGCTGAGTGAGTGGGCGAGGATATGGCAAATGGAGTATAACGTTGATAAATGCGAGGTTATACACTTTGGAGGAAATAATAACAAATGGGATTACTATCTCAATGGAAAAAAATTAAAACATGCTACCGTGCAAAGGGACCTGGGGGTCCTTGTGCATGAGACGCAAAAGCCCAGTCTGCAGGTACAACAGGTGATCAAGAAGGCAAATGGGATGTTGGCCTATATCGCGAGGGGGATAGAATATAAAAGCAGGGATGTCTTGATGCACCTGTACAGGGCATTGGTGAGGCCGCAGCTGGAATACTGTGTGCAGTATTGGTCCCCTTATATGAGGAAGGATATATTGGCATTGGAGGGAGTGCAGAGAAGGTTCACCAGGTTGATACCGGAGATGAGGGGTTTGGATTATGAGGAGAGGCTGAGGAGATTGGGTTTGTACTCGTTGGAGTTTAGAAGGATGAGGGAGGATCTTATGGAGACTTATAAGATAATGCGGGGGCTGGATAGCGTGGAGGCGGAGAGATTCTTTCCACTTAGTAAGGAAGTTAAAACTAGAGGACACAGCCTCAAAATAAAGGGGGGTCGGTTTAAGACAGAGTTGAGGAGGAACTTCTTCTCCCAGAGGGTGGTGAATCTCTGGAATTCTCTGCCCACTGAGGTGGTGGAGGCTACCTCGCTGAATATGTTTAAAGCGCGGATGGATGGATTCCTGATCGGTAAGGGAATTAAGGGTTATGGGGATCAGGCGGGTAAGTGGTACTGATCCACGTCAGATCAGCCATGATCTTGTGGAATGGCGGGGCAGGCTCGAGGGGCTAGATGGCCTACTCCTGCTCCTATTTCTTATGTTCTTATGTTCTTATTCAGTATGGACATTGCACAGAGAAACTGTCAAAATGGTAGGTTAGAAAGGAGGTCACTGCGTTCACAAAGCTGCCTCTGACCATCAGGTGACACTGCTGTGTGGATCCCAGAACCCAGTCAGGGAACTGACTCACTGCCTCACAAAGAGAAGGGATTGTGACTGTCGGTGACAGCAGCCCGAGCGAAGCAGCAGATTCTGGAGAAATCTGAGCACAGCCACTGCTGGTTTGAGGATGGTTATTGGTTTGAGTAAAAACAATTCAACTCATTCTGACTACAGCCAGGGAAGAGATCCAGACACGACACATCAGGAAAAACATTAAACTGCTTTTCTGGCCGCAGTCTCTGAAGCCTCAGGACACCACAAGAAGAATCCGTCCATTCTGGTGACAAACCAAAGAGCAGACGATTCTCTCCCTGAACCTCAACCCACACAGGAACTGACTGTTCATCGATTGAAGAAACGACCAGAAACCAACTTCATCCTTTCAAGAGGATCCCAGAAACATCTTCTACCCCGGCTGTCAAAACCCCTTCACTGATCCTTCACTAAAGGAGATCTCTCATCAGGACTGCAACTTCGATCATCAGATTACATCAGAGAAGTGGTGTGGGAACATTTCCTTTTTTACTCCTGTAACCTTTCTAGAGTGAGTTAGTGAGTGAATGTGAGACTGTGAAGTAGCATCAGTTTCTTGGTTATTTAGCTTCTTGTTTTTATTAAATTGTTTTTAATACAAAAATGGAAATAAATGAATATAATCTGAGCCGTTTTGTGCTGCAGGATGACATAGATTGGGACCGGAATATTGAAGGGTACAAGATGTTTGGGAAGGACAGGAAGTGAGGAAAAGGTGGAGGAGGACTAGCTCTATTAATTAATGATGGTGTTAACACAATAGAGAGGGATGGACTAAGCTCAGGAAACCTGGATGGAGAAACGGTTCAGGAAGAAATTTATGAGAAACAATAAAGGGAAGAAGTCTCTTGTGGGATTGGCAGGCCCCTAAACAGTAACCACACAGGAGGAACAAGGTATAAAGGAGTTTGTCAGAAAGAGATGGCGATTATCATTCCAGATTTTAATCTAGATAAAGACAAAAATCAGACGGACAAAGGTAGCCTCGGTGAGGAATTGATAAATATTTTCAGGATAGTCTATTAGAACAACATGTTTTGCCACCTACGAGAGAGCAGCCTATACTAGACCTGGGAAAGTACACAAATAAGGATTAATTAATGACCTGATAGTGGAGGCACCCTGAGATAACAGCCATCAGAATGTGATGGAATGTAGCATTCATTTTGAGGGAGGATCTGAGTCTAATATTCTCAACTGAAAAAAGTTTAATATTTCACAACCCACAGACTCGATCGATTCAAACAAGAATGATAAATTCCCGGGGAGGGGGAACGAACCCTCTGTGGTTAGTTAGAACAGATAAAGACAGTATCAAAGTTAAAGATAAAACATATTTGAGTGACAGATCAGAAGATTTGGCAGATTATCAAAAATAGTAAAGAATGACTGAAAGATGAACAAGGAGGGGAAGTTTAGAGTTCAGTAGAAAGCTCGTCACAAATCTGAAGACAGATGTTGAGAGTTTCCACAGATATTTTAAACAGAAATGACTTAAAGTGAGTGTTTGTCCACAGAAAGTGAGCCTGTAGAATTAATAATGGGAAATAAGGATATGACGTGGGAATTGAATAGATACTTTGAATTGGTCTTTACAATCGAAGAAACAAGTAACACCCACCCTGCCCTATGATGCTGAGAGACCTTGTTTCAGTTATGTCAAAGTCCTCCAATGATTGGATATGATGCTTAAGGTGGAGGGTGGTTGTTTTCCATGTGTTTCCATGTTTTCCATACAGTTCTTACCATGTTTATATGTTTGTTCCAATGCCTGCATAATGTTTAAAATTGTGTACATATGTTGTTACTGAGAGTTTTTGAAATTAAAGGGGAGGAGTGTTATATATGTAGTTTGGGGTGTTATGCCCCTTTAAGAGACCGGGATAGGTGACCCAGGGAACAAGCTGGGGAAGCAGTATTAGAATGGCTATGCAACGATTAAGATGTTAAGTAAACTGTTCCTTGTTTTAATTATACTGACCTAAATGGTTGTCTTTTTATTGTTTATAATTAGATGGAAACATAATAGTTGGGCCTGGGACACTACCCTGAGGAACTCCTGCAGTGATGTCTTGGAGCTGAGATGGCTGAGACCCACAACCATCTTCCCATGTGTCAGGTATGACTCCAACTAGTACAGAGTCCCTTTAAGAAGCACTGTCTGTGATCTTTCCCCATCATTCTGTAACTCTCATCACAACTTAGTTTACAACAAGATTCTGAACTTTTACTTCAATCCTAAACCCCAAATCTATCCAATACAGCACGGTGATAGTGCCACGCAGCACTCACTGTGAAGGTGGGACTTTATCTACACAAGGAGTGTGCAATGGTCACTGCTGTCATGGAGAGATGTATTTGTGGCAGGCAGGTTGGTGAGGAAGGGGTCTTGTATGTTTTCCCTCTTGTTGTTTCCTTCACTTGCCACAGACACTCTGTGTCCTTTAGCGCTCGGCCAGCTCAATCTGTGCATGTGTGTGAGAGAGAAAGAGGAGGCTGTGTGTGTGTGTGAGAGAGAAAGAGGAGGCTGTGTGTGTGTGTGAGAGAGAGAAAGAGGAGGCTGTGTGTGTGTGCGTGTGAGAGAAAGAGGAGGCTGTGTGTGTGTGAGAGAGAGAAAGAGGAGGCTGTGTGTGTGTGTGAGAGAGAAAGAGGAGGCTGTGTGTGTGTGAGAGAGAAAGAGGAGGCTGTGTGTGTGTGTGTGAGAGAAAGAGGAGGCTGTGTGTGTGTGAGAGAGAGAAAGAGGAGGCTGTGTGTGTGTGTGTGAGAGAAAGAGGAGGCTGTGTGTGTGTGAGAGAGAAAGAGGAGGCTGTGTGTGTGTGTGAGAGAGAAAGAGGAGGCTGTGTGTGTGAGAGAGAGAAAGAGGAGGCTGTGTGTGTGAGAGAGAGAGAAAGAGAAGGCTGTGTGTGTGTGTGAGAGAGAAAGAGGAGGCTGTGTGTGTGTGTGTGTGAGAGAGAGAAAGAGGAGGCTCTGTGTGTGAGAGAGAGAAAGAGGAGGCTGTGTGTGTGTGAGAGAGAAAGAGGAGGCTGTGTGTGTGTGTGAGAGAGAGAAAGAGGAGGCTGTGTGTGTGTGTGTGTGAGAGAGAAAGAGGAGGCTGTGTGTGAGAGAGAGAAAGAGGAGGCTGTGTGTGTGTGTGTGTGTGAGAGAGAAAGAGGAGGCTGTGTGTGTGTGAGAGAGAGAAAGAGGAGGCTGTGTGTGTGTGTGAGAGAGAAAGAGGAGGCTGTGTGTGTGTGAGAGAGAAAGAGGAGGCTGTGTGTGTGTGTGAGAGAGAGAGAAAGAGGAGGCTGTGTGTGTGTGAGAGAGAGAAAGTGGAGGCTGTGTGTGTGTGTGTGAGAGAGAAAGAGGAGGCTGTGTGTGTGTGTGAGAGAGAAAGAGGAGGCTGTGTGTGTGAGAGAGAGAAAGAGGAGGCTGTGTGTGTGTGTGAGAGAGAAAGAGGAGGCTGTGTGTGTGTGTGAGAGAAAGAGGAGGCTGTGTGTGTGTGTGTGTGAGAGAGAAAGAGGAGGCTGTGTGTGTGTGTGTGAGAGAGAAAGAGGAGGCTGTGTGTGTGTGAGAGAGAGAGAAAGAGGAGGCTGTGTGTGTGTGAGAGAGAAAGAGGAGGCTGTGTGTGTGTGAGAGAGAGAGAAAGAGGAGGCTGTGTGTGTGTGAGAGAGAAAGAGGAGGCTGTGTGTGTGTGAGAGAGAGAGAAAGAGGAGGCTGTGTGTGTGTGTGAGAGAAAGAGGAGGCTGTGTGTGTGTGAGAGAGAGAGAAAGAGGAGGCTGTGTGTGTGTGTGTGAGAGAGAAAGAGGAGGCTGTGTGTGTGTGTGAGAGAGAAAGAGGAGGCTGTGTGTGTGTGTGTGAGAGAGAAAGAGGAGGCTGTGTGTGTGTGTGAGAGAGAAAGAGGAGGCTGTGTGTGTGAGAGAGAAAGAGGAGGCTGTGTGTGTGTGTGTGAGAGAGAAAGAGGAGGCTGTGTGTGTGTGTGTGAGAGAGAAAGAGGAGGCTGTGTGTGTGTGTGTGAGAGAGAAAGAGGAGGCTGTGTGTGTGTGTGAGAGAGAAAGAGGAGGCTGTGTGTGTGTGTGTGAGAGAGAAAGAGGAGGCTGTGTGTGTGTGTGTGAGAGAGAAAGAGGAGGCTGTGTGTGTGTGTGTGAGAGAGAAAGAGGAGGCTGTGTGTGTGTGTGAGAGAGAAAGAGGAGGCTGTGTGTGTGTGAGAGAGAAAGAGGAGGCTGTGTGTGTGTGAGAGAGAGAGAAAGAGGAGGCTGTGTGTGTGTGTGTGAGAGAGAGAGAAAGAGGAGGCTGTGTGTGTGTGTGAGAGAAAGAGGAGGCTGTGTGTGTGAGAGAGAGAAAGAGGAGGCTGTGTGTGTGTGAGAGAGAAAGAGGAGGCTGTGTGTGTGTGTGAGAGAGAGAAAGAGGAGGCTGTGTGTGTGTGAGAGAGAAAGAGGAGGCTGTGTGTGTGTGTGAGAGAGAAAGAGGAGGCTGTGTGTGTGAGAGAGAGAAAGAGGAGGCTGTGTGTGTGAGAGAGAGAAAGAGGAGGCTGTGTGTGTGAGAGAGAGAAAGAGGAGGCTGTGTGTGTGTGAGAGAGAAAGAGGAGGCTGTGTGTGTGTGAGAGAGAAAGAGGAGGCTGTGTGTGTGTGAGAGAGAGAAAGAGGAGGCTGTGTGTGTGTGTGTGAGAGAGAAAGAGGAGGCTGTGTGTGTGTGTGAGAGAGAAAGAGGAGGCTGTGTGTGTGAGAGAGAGAAAGAGGAGGCTGTGTGTGTGTGAGAGAGAAAGAGGAGGCTGTGTGTGTGAGAGAGAGAAAGAGGAGGCTGTGTGTGTGAGAGAGAGAGAGAGAAAGAGGAGGCTGTGTGTGTGTGTGTGAGAGAGAGAGAAAGAGGAGGCTCTGTGTGTGTGAGAGAGAAAGAGGAGGCTGTGTGTGTGTGTGTGTGAGAGAGAAAGAGGAGGCTGTGTGTGTGTGTGAGAGAGAGAGAGAAAGAGGAGGCTGTGGGTGTGTGTGTGAGAGAGAAAGAGGAGGCTGTGTGTCTGTGAGAGAGAAAGAGGAGGCTGTGTGTGTGTGTGAGAGAGAAAGAGGAGGCTGTGTGTGTGTGTGTGAGAGAGAGAGAAAGAGGAGGCTGTGTGTGTGTGTGAGAGAGAAAGAGGAGGCTGTGTGTGTGTGAGAGAGAGAGAGAGAAAGAGGAGGCTGTGTGTGTGTGAGAGAGAAAGAGGAGGCTGTGTGTGTGTGAGAGAGAGAGAAAGAGGAGGCTGTGTGTGTGAGAGAGAGAGAAAGAGGAGGCTGTGTGTGTGTGTGTGAGAGAGAGAGAAAGAGGAGGCTGTGTGTGTGTGTGAGAGAAAGAGGAGGCTGTGTGTGTGAGAGAGAGAAAGAGGAGGCTGTGTGTGTGTGAGAGAGAAAGAGGAGGCTGTGTGTGTGTGTGAGAGAGAGAGAAAGAGGAGGCTGTGTGTGTGAGAGAGAGAAAGAGGAGGCTGTGTGTGTGAGAGAGAGAAAGAGGAGGCTGTGTGTGTGAGAGAGAGAAAGAGGAGGCTGTGTGTGTGTGAGAGAGAAAGAGGAGGCTGTGTGTGTGTGAGAGAGAAAGAGGAGGCTGTGTGTGTGTGAGAGAGAGAGAGAGAAAGAGGAGGCTGTGTGTGTGTGTGTGAGAGAGAAAGACGAGGCTGTGTGTGTGTGTGTGAGAGAGAGAGAAAGAGGAGGCTGTGTGTGTGTGTGTGAGAGAGAAAGAGGAGGCTGTGTGTGTGTGTGAGAGAGAAAGAGGAGGCTGTGTGTGTGTGTGAGAGAGAGAGAGAAAGAGGAGGCTGTGTGTGTGTGTGTGAGAGAGAAAGACGAGGCTGTGTGTGTGTGTGTGAGAGAGAGAGAAAGAGGAGGCTGTGTGTGTGTGAGAGAGAAAGAGGAGGCTGTGTGTGTGTGAGAGAGAAAGAGGAGGCTGTGTGTGTGTGTGAGAGAAAGAGGAGGATGTGTGTGTGTGTGTGAGAGAGAAAGAGGAGGCTGTGTGTGTGTGAGAGAGAGAAAGAGGAGGCTGTGTGTGTGTGTGAGAGAGAGAAAGAGGAGGCTGTGTGTGAGAGAGAGAAAGAGGAGGCTGTGTGTGTGTGAGAGAGAAAGAGGAGGCTGTGTGTGTGTGAGAGAGAGAAAGAGGAGGCTGTGTGTGTGTGAGAGAGAAAGAGGAGGCTGTGTGTGTGTGAGAGAGAAAGAGGAGGCTGTGTGTGTGAGAGAGAAAGAGGAGGCTGTGTGTGTGAGAGAGAGAAAGAGGAGGCTGTGTGTGTGTGAGAGAGAGAAAGAGGAGGCTGTGTGTGTGTGAGAGAAAGAGGAGGCTGTGTGTGTGAGAGAGAGAAAGAGGAGGCTGTGTGTGTGTGTGAGAGAGAGAAAGAGGAGGCTGTGTGTGTGTGAGAGAGAAAGAGGAGGCTGTGTGTGTGTGTGAGAGAGAAAGAGGAGGCTGTGTGTGTGTGTGTGAGAGAGAAAGAGGAGGCTGTGTGTGTGTGAGAGAGAAAGAGGAGGCTGTGTGTGTGTGAGAGAGAGCTGGTATATTTGCGTGTGTGAGAGAGGGAGGTGAGGGACTGGAGTCAGTGTGTGTGAAATAGAGAAATTGTCAGAGTGTGGGTGTCTGTGAGATAGAGTGGAGTCAGTGTGAATGTCTGTGTGTGAGAGAGAGACAAGAGTTGCAATGTGTGTGTGAGTGAGAGTGTGAATGTGTGTGAGATAGAGGAGAGCTGGTATCTTTATGTGTGTGTGTGTGTGAGAGAGGAGTGAGATTGGGATCAGTTTGTGAGCAGACATGTGTGAGAGAAACACTGTGTGTGTGTGTGTGTGATAGAGAGGTGAGCGCATGTATGTGTCAGAATGAGGGATGTGAGTGAGAGGGATTCAGTGTGTATGGCTGTGTGTGTGTGTGTGTGGAATAAAGAAAGAGGTGTGTCTGTGTGAGAGAGAGATGACAGAGTGAGTGTGGGGGGGCCAGTCCGTGCTGCGCGCCGGGTTGGGTAGGGACACTGGGGATCAGCTTGTTAGTGTGTGTCTGTTTGTGTGTGAGCAAGGAGGAGAGTCTTTCTTTATATCACACACACACACCTATACACAGAATCTCTCCCCCTCTCTCACTCACACCCATCATTCTGACTCACACATGGAAGCACTCAACTCTCTATCACACACACACACACTGTGTTTCTCTCACACATGTACGCTCACACACTGATTCCAATCTCTCTCTCCTCTCTCACACACAGAGATATCAGCTCTACTCTGTCTCTCACACACACACTCTCCTTTCACACTCTCGCTCACACACATTGCAACTCTTGTCTCTCTCACACACACATTCACAGTTTGTGTGTGTAAGAGGAGAGTGTGGTGTGTGAGAGACAGTATGGAGCGGTGTGTTTGTGTGTGTGAGAGAGGAGTCTGTGTGTGAGCCTGTATGTGTGAGCGAAACAAGATGTGTGTGTGTGTGAAAGAATGAAAGAGGAGTGTGTGTGTGTGAGAGAGAGAGAGAGATAGTGTGGAGTGTGTGTATGTGAGAGAGAGAGTACTGTGTCAATTTTTGGCATGTGTGTGTAAATGTAAGATAGGGAGGGAAGTGTGTGTGTCTGTGTCTGCGCATGCGTGCATATTTGTGTGAGAGAGAAAGAGGAGGGTGTGTGTGAGAGAGAGAGCTGGTATGTTTGCGTCTGGGAGAGAGTTGAGGGACTGGAGTCAGTGTGAGAGAGAGTGTGTGTGTGAGAGAGAGTGTGTCTGAGAAAGAGTGTGCGTGTGAGGTAGAGCGTGTGAGAGAGAGAGAGTGTGTGTGCGTATGACAGAGAGTGTGTGCGTGTGAGCGAGAGAGTGTGCGCGAGAGAGAGTGTGCGTGTGAGAGAGAGTGTGTCTGAGAAAGAGTGTGCGTGTGAGGTAGAGCGTGTGAGAGAGAGAGAGTGTGTATGCGTGTGACAGAGAATGTGTGCGTGTGAGCGAGTGTGCGCGAGAGAGTGCGTGAGAGAGAGTGTGCGCGAGAGAGTGTGTCTGAGTGTGTGTGCGTGTGAGAGTGAGTGTGAGTTTGTCTGAAAGAGTGTGTGGGAGAGAGTGTGTGTGTGTGACAGTGTGGGCGTAAGAGAGTGTGTGCCTGAGAGTGTGCTTGATTGTGCGTGCGTGAGTGTGCATGTGTGAGTGTGAGAGGGAGTGCGTGTGAGAGGGAGTGCGTGTGAGAGGGAGTGCGTGTGAGAGGGAGTGCGTGTGAGAGGGAGTGTGTGTGAGAGGGAGTGCGTGTGAGTGTGAGAGTGATGTGTGTGCATGTGACAGAGTGTCCACGTGTGAGTGTGTGTGTGCGAGAGAGTGTGTGAGTGTGAGAGTGTGAGAGAGAGTGTGTGAGTGTGAGAGTGTGAGAGAAAGTGTGTGCGACAGAGGGTGTGTGCAAGAGTGTGCCAGAGAGCGTGTGTGTGAGAGAGTATGTGAGTGTGAGAGTGTGTGTGCATGAGAGAGCGTGTGTGTGTGTGTGTGCGTGAGAGTGTGTGAGAGTGCGAATGGTCATCATTATTTATTACTCATGTTTTAACATTATCAATTTATTGCTTCAAAATTGTGTTCATTGCTCAGCAAGATGTTTCTTTTTATATCTGAGCTTTATTTTTGAACTCATGTTTAATGTTGTGCCAATCTTTTTCTTTCCAATATCTGTTCATCGGCCCGTTGAGTGAGAAAATAACTGAACCTGGCTCTACACAAGAAGGTTGGAGCAGCCGGTAACCACTGGACCAGAGGAGGAGATTGCAGGTCTCTCACCTTCCTTTCTCAGACGGGCTGGAACAGAGATAATGAAGACACAGAAACATACGCTGACCATCCACCAGAGGAGCTGCTAGATCTTGGCTGGCTCTTTGCTGACAGAGTTTATGAGAAGGAAGTTGTTGCAGAAACAAGTGATCCGCTGGAAGAGGAGCTCCTGGTTCTTTGTCTCCACTGTCAACGCAGACGCAATCTCTCTGGTCTTGAGGAGTTTGCTCCAATTGCTGAAGGAGTCATGGGAAAGATCAGCGGCCAGATGGCAGCAGTGGCCAGAAGCTGCTGTCCCGCTCCACCAAGGTGTTTGTGCCCCAGGAAAAGGACAAGTGAAGGAAAATGTCCACAACTGGCGGCAAGAGAGCAAGAGCACTGTTGGAGATTGAAGACTCGGGGGACAGTGACCCCCGGGGGGTGGTGGAGGGGGTGGAGGGGAGAGGAGCTGGACACAAACTACAAAATACAGGAGGGAGGGGAGTTACATTCGTATTATCTGTGATTTTCATTTACAATTAGCTTGATTCTGTTGTCTGGTCTGCGCTAGTTTTAAGTTAAATCTGTTCCACATGTGACGTGTTTTATATGCGATTGAGTCTTGTAAATAAAAGGTTAATCCTGCTGCTCAGTAATTGGTGCGAATGTTCCTCATTTTACAACCTGTATTACTGTATTTATTCACAATTAAGTGCTGTTAAAGTCAGTTAATAATCGGATTCATGTGTGTTTTCTCGTGAAGTTTTATTAAATCAGTCTATATTTCAACAATTGCCGACCTAAATTCTCAATGGAATTTCACAATTCACTCCCTTTCATTTGAGTTGTTAGATTCACTCAACCTGTGATGTGAGACATGCAACTCCGCCTGGGAGTTCACTCCCTCCCGCTGCAGCTTGACAGACATGTTCATCGATATGGTGGGGAATGCGGAATAGTCTGTATTTTGTCGAGTGTTAGCCGAGGTTCATGACACCAGACGACAATTTCATGGTCACCTTACACAATGTAGGTTCCGGAATAATGACCATGAAATCGCCGTCTCGTGATAAAAGCAAACTATTTGGTCCAATACAAACCTCACTCCCCAACCTCTCTATCCCCCTCCCCAGCAACTACCTGAAGCTAAATTAATGTCACAACATTACTGCCATCTTTTACCCAAAACCTAGCTTCAGACCGTGTCCCTCTATATTTAACCAGCCCGTCTCTGACATCTCCTCCAGTCACACAACCCTGTGAGATGTCTGCACCGCTCTAATTGTGGCATCATGAGCGTTCCACATGCAACATGACTTGCATCGATAAACTCTCATCTCCAACATTTCAATTGAAATTTCAAAGCTCAATGTCTTTGAAGCCGAATGGTCCAGATTGCCATGGCCTTCAATGTGAACAGGTTGTTTGTGATGTGACTACAGAGGTTGCCTAGGAAACAATGACTGAACACAGGGGGTGAATGTGAGAAGCTGAAGTTTCCACTTGAAGACATTCCCAGTGTCTCTGAGCAGCTGAACTGGGGAAGCCTTTGGGCAGAGACTGTGCTGCTGCTATTGCCCTTTCCGGCCACCAGGCGTCGCTGTAACGCTCCCGGGGGCTGCCTGTGCGCATGTGCGGGACGGAAATGCTCCCAGAGGTCAGCGCGCGGGACGCCGCCGCATTGATGCCGTCTCCCCTGGCAACCGCAAGATGGTCGCCGCCGCCGCCTCCCTTGGCAAGGGAATATGGCCGCTGGCCGTCTCCCTTGGCAACGCAAAATGGCCACCGGCGGCGGGGGTGTCATTGCGGCGCGTGCGCAGTGAGGTCTGTCTGCAGCCATTGTCCAGGTTGCCCCCAGTGGATGGGGTTGGGATTGTGCAGCAGATGGAGCAACAATCCCAGTTTCAATAGGGGGACAGAAGCTGCAATGCTGCCCCCTGTTGGTCACTTCTCCCAGTCTCAGCATTGCAGAGTGTTTAAACAAGAGTGCATTGTCACAGCAGCACCTTGACCTTCAGTTTCAGTTTATTTATTAGTGTCAGAAGTAGGCTTACATTAACACTACAATGAAGTTACTGTGAGAATCCCCTAGTCGCCCACACTCCGGCGCCTGTTCGGGTTACACTGAGGGAGAATTTAGCACGGCCAATGCACCCTAACCAGCACGTCTTTCAGACTGTGGGAGGAAACCGGAGCACCCGGAGGAAACCCACGCAGACACGGGGAGGGGACAGCCCGGGGGAAAGCTCCATTCCAACTGTCCCTGGAGTGTCAGATTAACCTGGGTCACTCACGCTCCCCCCCCCCCCCGGCTAAGACTCACCTCCCTCAGACAGTGAG
Organism: Mustelus asterias; assembly: GCF_964213995.1. Classification (NCBI taxonomy): domain Eukaryota; kingdom Metazoa; phylum Chordata; class Chondrichthyes; order Carcharhiniformes; family Triakidae; genus Mustelus; species Mustelus asterias. The sequence goes on from NW_027590131.1 coordinate 1,648,915, forward strand.
ACCCTCCTGTATCACTCACCTTACTGTAGTCAGATACCCTCAGACTCAGCACTGGGCCCTGGGCGTGTTCTTTAAATGCTGCGATCTATCATGGAGGAAAGAGTTGAGAGGATTTTGATTTGATTTGATTTATTATTGTCGCGTGTATTGGGATACAGTGAAAAGTATTGTTTCTTGTATGCTGTACAGACAAAACATACCGTTCATAGAGTACATCGGGGAGAAGTAAAAGAGAGGGTGCAGAATGTAGTGTTGCAGTCATAGGTAGGGTGTAGAGAAAGATAAATCTCATGTGTAGCAGGTCCATTCAAAAGTCTGAGGGCAGCAGGGAAGTTCTTGAGACGGTTGGTACGTGATCTCAGACTTTGTATCTTTTTCCTGACGGAAGAAGGTGGAAGAGAGAATGTGTGCATGAGGTCCTTAATTATGCTGGCTGCTTTTCTAAGGCCGCAGGAAGTGGAGACAGAGTCAATGAATGGGGGGGCTCGTCTGCGTGATGGACGGGGTGACATTCACGACTTTTTGTAATTTCTTGCAGTCTTGGACAGAGCAGAAACCAGACCAAGCCGTGACACAGAAAGGATGCTTTCTATGGTGCATCTGTAGAAGTTGGTGAGAGTCGTAGCTGACATGCCAAATTTCCTTAGCCTCCTGAAGAAGTAGACGAGTTGGTGGGCTTTCTCAATTATAGTGTCGGCATGGGGGGACCAGGACAGGTTGTTGGTGATCTGGACACCTAGAAACTTGAAGTTGAGACCCAAATGACAAGTTGTCATAGTGTCATAGATGTTTACAGCATGGAAACAGGCCCTTTGGCCCAACTTGTCATGCTGCCCTTTTTCTTTTAACCCCTAAGCTAGTCCCAATTCCCCACATTTGGCCCATATCCCTCTACATCTATCTTACCCATGTAACTGTCTAAACGTTTTTTAAAGATAAAATTGTGTCCGTCTCTACTACTACCTCTGGCAGCTTGTTCCAGACGCTCATCACTCTCTGTGTGAAAAGATTGCCCCTCTGGACACTTTTGTATGTCCCCCCTCTCACCTTAAACCCTCTAGTTTTAGGCTCCCCTACCTTTGGGAAAAGATATTGACTATCTATTGTGTGTCAACCATAGAATAGCCACAGAATGAAGGAGGCCATTCAGCCCATTCAGCTGGTGTCGACTCTCTGCTAGAGCAATCGAGCCAGTCCCACTGCTCCACCTTGTCCTTGGAGCCCTGCAAATCTTTTCCCATCAGCTTCCCATCCCATTTCCTCCGGAAAGACAGCGAGGAGCAGAGAGGAAAGAGGGACTTGGGGAATGGAAGGTTTCATCTGATGTTCTTGTTGGCAGATGCTCTGTGGCGGATAAAGCTGGCAGCCTCCTCCAGAAAGCAGCACAGAGTGAATGGAAGGGGCAGAATGTGAGTGAGATGAGACACGAGAGAGAGAGAGGGGTGAAAGCTTTCTGTTTGTCAGCAAAAAGCACAATGGTGGCCCTGTGTCCTTCAGGGAGCGGCCCAGGCCTCGCTCAAAGCCTGCCCTGTCCTCACACTCACTGGGAGACGGCCATTTCTAACATGTTGTCCATGTTTCTGAGCTGACACTGAGACAAACACAACAACAGCAGCCACTATCCGGACAAGTCCTCACGGAGAATGAAATGTCCAAAGCCACTTCAAAGGAAGATTGCGCGGCAGGATTTGTCCCCAAGCTGCAGAGGGAGAGATTTGGATGGATGACCAGAAGCTAGGTCAGTGAGGTTGTGTTTTAGCAATGGAGGTCCAGAGAACAGAAAAGGCCCTTCGGCCCATTGCATCTGTGCCGGTCAAAGACAATGACAGGGAAGGTTGAAAATAAGTGTCGGCCTTACGATTGAAGCTCACACACAATTACAAAATTTGGTCCAAAACTCAGGGAATGTTCTACTGGCGTCATGATGCAGGGTGAGTAATCCAAAGTGACCCGACCTCATCATCTCCATACTGACAGATACAAGAAGGTCACTTGCTGCTTCAGTGAGGTGAATATCAGTGTTTTACACTTAAAGTGCAAGCAGAGAGGATAATTAATTTATTAAGGAAATGCTGGTTCAAACAGAATCAGGTAAATTCTTAATCATACACTCTTATATTTTTACTCAAATGCATTGAAACCTTCACAGTGCGGGACAGTTTTGAATAAGACATCTCACTCCAGTTGCATTGCAGGATCTGGAGTTTTAAGTCTTCTATTTCGGAATGTTTCAGCCTCCCATTTCGAAAGGTTGTCCATATTTGAACAGTTCTTGCCACAAAGCTGTCAATAACATTTGATTAAATCTTTGCCGCTCTACAGCGGTACACATACGGTAAGCGAGGCCGTCCAGCTCTGATATTTAAGGATGACATCAGGGCGGTACTAAGAGATGATATCGGTTCTATGCAAAAGAAAGGTTGAATCCATTTGGGTGGAAATTAGAAATGGTAAGGAGAAAAAGTCACTGATAGGTGTAGTCCATAGGCCACCAAATAATGACATCATGGTGGGGCAAGAAATAAAAAAATAAATGTAAAAATGGTACAGCAATTATCCTGGGGGATTTTAATCTACACATCAATTGGTCAAACCAGGTCTGTCAGGACAGCCTTGAGGAGGAGTTCATAGAATGTCTCTGTGATTGCTTCCTTGAACAGTATGCAATGGAACCGACGAGAGGCAAGCTATCCGAGATCTGGCCCTGTGTAATGAGATGGAAATAATTAATGATCTTGCAGTTAGTGATCCTCTTGGAAGAAGCGATCACAGTATGGTCGAATTTAAACTATAGATGGAGCTTGAGAAGGTAAAATCCAATACCAGTGTCTTGTGCTTAAACAAAGGAGACTACAAAGGGATGAGGGAGGAGTTGGCTAAGGTAGAATGGGAGCAAAAACTTCATGGTTGGACAATTGAGGAATAGTGGAGGACTTTCAAAGCGATCTTTCACAGTGCTCAGCAAAAGTATATACCAGTGATAAGGGAGGGGCTGTAGAAAAAGAGATAATCAGCCATGGATACCTAAGAATATAAAGGAGGGTATCAAATTGAAAGAAAATGCATACAAAGTGGCAAAGATTAGTGGGAACCTGGAGGATTGGGGAATCTTTAAAGGTGACCAGAAAGCCACGAAAAAAGCTGTAAAGAAAAGTAAGATGGATTATGAGAGTAAATTAGCTCAGAATATGAAAGCAGATAGCAAACGTTTCTACAAGTGTATAAAACGAAAAAGAGTGGCGAAAGTAAACATTGGTCCTTTACAGGATGAGAAGGGGGGATGTTATAACTGGAAATGAGAAAATGGCTGAGGCATTGAACAGGTATTTTGTGTCGGTCTTCACAGTGGAAGACACAAGTAACATGCCAAAAATTGATGACAGGATGGCTATGGCAGGTGAGAACCGAGAAACTATCATTATCATGAAAGAGGTAGTGTTGGGCAAGTTAATGGGGGTAAAGGTAGACAAGTCTCCTGGTCCTGATGGAATGCATCCTCGGGTACTAAAAGGGATGACGGGAGAAATAGCAAATGCACTAGTGGTAATGTAGTAAAATTCGCTGGTCTCTGGTATGGTTCCCGCAGATTGGAAAACAGCAAATCTGATGCCACTGTTTTAAAAAGTAGGTAGACAAAAGGCATGTAACTATACGCTGGTTAGCTTAACTTCTGCAGTAGGGAAAATGTTTGAATCTATCATCAAGGAAGAAATAGCAAGACATCTGGATATAAGTTGTCCCATTGGTAAGTCACACCTTGGGTTCATGAAGGGAAGGATATGTTTGACTAATTTGGTGGAATTCTTTGATCACATTACATGTGCAGTGGACAATGTGGAACCTGTGCATGTGGTGTATCTGGATTTCCAGAAGGCATTTGACAAGGTGCCACACCAAAGACTGCTACATAAGATAAAGGTGTGCAGTGTTACGGGCAATGTATTAGCATGGATAGAGGATTGGTTAAGTAACAGAAAGCAAAGAGTGGGGGTAAATTGATGTTTTTCTAGTTGACAATCAGTGACGAGTGGTGTGCCTCAGGGATCATTGTTGGGACCGCAATTGTTTACGATTTACATTGATGTTTTGGAGTTGGGGACCAAGTGTAGTGTGTTAAAATTCACAGATGATACTCTGATGAGTGGCAGAGCAAAGTGCGCAGAGGACACTGAAAGTCTGCAAAGGGATAAGTGAGTGGGCGAGGGTCTGGCAGATGGAGTACAATGTTGGTGAATGTCAGGTCATCCATTTTGGTAGGAATAACGGCAAAATGGACTGTTATTGAAATGGTAAAAAATTGCAGCATGCTGCTGTGAAGAGTGTCCTTGTGCAGGAAACTCAAGGAGTTGGTTTACAGGTGCAGCAGGTAATTAAGAAGGCAAATTTATTTTTGTCCTCATTGCTGGAGGGATGGATTTAAAAAGCAGCGAAGTTATGTTGCAGCTGTAGAAGGTGCTGGTGAGGCCACACATGGGGTTTTGTGTACAGTTTTGGTCTCCTTACTTGAGAAAGGATATACTGGCACTGGAGAGGGTGCAGAGGAGATTCACTAGGTTGATTCCAGAGTTAAGAGGGTTGGCTTATGAGGAGAGAGTGAGTAGACTGGGGCTACACTCATTGGAATTCAGAAGAATGAGGGGAAATCTTGTAGAAACATGTAAGAGTCTGAAGGGAATAGTTAAGATAGAAGCAGGGAAGTTGTTTCCACTGGCAGGTGAAACTAGAACTAGGGGGCATAGCCTCAAAATCAGGGGAAGCAAATTTAGGACTGAGTTGAGGGGGGGCTTCTTCACACAAAGGGTCGTGAATCTGTGCCCATGCCCACTGAAGCAGTTGAGGCGACCTCATTGAATGTATTTTAGGCAAGGATAGATAAATTGTTGAACATTAAAGGAATTAAGGGTTATGTTGAGCGGGCGGGTAAGTGAAGCTGAGTCCACAAAACGATCAGGCTCGAGGGGCCAGATGGCCTACTCCTGCTCCTAGTTCTTATGTTCTTGTGTTCTTATATAGCGGAGCAGTCACCTCGATTTGAGCTGTGCCCATTCCTCTCTTTCATCTGGTTTCCATCCATCAACGGCGCTCTGCACAAATTAATAACTGGCTTCGCAAACAATTGACACAAATACTGCACCTTTCAGGAATCATCAGGAAAATTCCAGAGTGGCAGGGAGCTGCTGGCGAGACCAAACATAGTAGCTGCTAAAAATGTCCTTTAAAAATGTGGCAGGACGGTCTCCGGTGTGTTGCTGGTTCCAGTGAAACTCGTCTGGGAAGAAAAACAAAATTCCTAAAGGACGGACTTCCCTTCATTGAGCAGCTACTGAGAGGATAACTCCAATTGCAACGGGATCTTGATCAACTGGGCCAGTGGGCTGACGGATGGCAGATAGAGTTTAATTTAGATAAATGCGAGGCGATGCATTTTGATAGATTGAACCAGGGCAGGACTTACTCAGTTAATGGTAGGGCGTTGGGGAGAGTTACAGAACAAAGAGATCTTGGGGTACATGTTCATAGCTCCTTGAACGTGAAGTCACAGTTGGACAGAGTGGTGAAGAAGGCATTCGGCATGCTTGGTTTCATTGGTCAGAACATTGAATACAGGAGTTGGAATGTCTTGTTGAAGTTGTACAAGACATTGGTGAGGCCACACTTGGAATACTGTGTGCAACTCTGGTCACCCTATTATAGAAATGATATTATTAAACTAGGAAGAGTGCAGAAAATATTTACTTGCATGCAACCGGGACTTGATGGATTGATTTATAAGGAGAGGTTGGATAGACTGAGGCTTTTTTCTCTGGAGCGTCGGAGGCTGAGGGGTGATCTTGTAGAGGTCTATAAAATAATGAGGGGCACAGATCAGCGAGATAACCAATATCTTTTCCCAAAGGTAGGGGAGTCTAAAACTAGAGGGCATAGGTTTAAGGTGAGAGGGGAGAGATACAAAAGTGTCCAGAGGGGCAATTTTTTCACACAGAGGGTGGTGAGTGTCTGGAACAAGCTGCCAGAGGTAGTAGTAGAGGCGGGTACAATTTTGTCTTTTAAAAAGCATTTAGATAGTTACATGGGTACGATGGGTATAGAGGGATATGGGCCAAATGCGGACAATTGGGATTTGCTTAGGGGTTTTAAAACAAAGAATGGCATGGACAAGTTGGGCCGAAGGGCCTGTTTCCATGCTGTGAACCTCTATGACTCTATAATGACCGTGGCTGCAAAGTCAAAATTTTCTCCGACAACTTTTGCTCATTCCAAAACGTTGGGAGAATGTTGTCACATAATCTGCTTGCAGAGAGGAATCGCAAGGTAAATACAACTGAGTTCAGCCGAGTGTAACCCGAGGCCTGTGAAATGGGGCTCCTCTGTGACTGTTACAGAGGGAAATGCATCAATCACAAAGTGAGTTCGACTGTCATTCTTTTCTTTCTTTCAATAATTTATGACTTGCTCTCACCGGTAAACAGATCTAGGTTGACGGCCATTCAGGAATATATTTCAGTTCACTGCAGTTCCAACTCCCAGAACTATAGCCCCACATTTAAAATTCAACAGGCTCCGGGTAATTCCGCGCTGAAACACCGGCCATGAGTTTGGAATACTGAGCGCCTGGCCTGCAAATGGTGAAAATGCTCCTCAAACTTCAACACATCAAAGCTGGGAAAGAGTGACATTTAAAAATATTTTGACTGAAAGGTCTGAACAGATCTTGCTTTTTAAGCTGAAAAATAATTTCAAATGGAATTGGGGTGAGCATATCATGCAGGTGATGAGAAATGTACCCAAACGACATGACAGTAAAAAATTTCTATTTCTATGACAGTAAATGTTTTTACATGGGATTGCATCAGATTTCCGATCATGAGGAAACTTGCAGTTTGAGATTTGCTTTGTGCAGAATATATTCATCATTGCGACAAAGAAAAACGCAGCTGTTGCTGAGCAGGTTTATGAAGGTGGAAACATTCAGAACGCTCTGGAGAAAAACAATCCTTACAGCAGGCTGAAAAGCTGAAGCTTTGAATTTACACATCCAGGAGGTCCGAAATTACCAAAATTGTGCGATTCGTCAGCAATAAAGCTATCCACTTCGTGCTGCACTGAATATGAAAATCTGCTGCTCGTCTTAAGAACTGCAGTCGTCGGTGGCCAGTTACCTCAGGTGATTAGAGTGTGGTCATAATGAGAGTAGAGATCTCCCTGTGCACTGTCCCTACCAAACATCCCCAATACTGGTACAGCACGGGGTTAGATAGAGGGTAAAGCTCGCTCTGCAATGTCCCATTAATCACTCCCAGGACAGGTACAGAACGGCGTTGGATACGGAGTAAATCTCCATCGACACCGTCCTCATCAATCATTCCCAAGGCAGGTACAGCACGGGGTTATACAGAATAAAACTCTGGATCTTAGATGTGTAAGTCCTTTCTGGATATGGGATAAGAGGTGCCGGTGATGAGAAAATCAGCCGACACAGCATTCCATATGAGTTACATTTGCTTATCAGACGCGGTTGGACTTCCATCTTCAGTGTACCTGAAGAGTCCACCTGGAAATAATCGACCAGAGATCACAGACCCAACCCTAAAAGTATAAATGATTAAATCATTATTGGCCTTGCTTCCAATCTAAATTTACTCAAGGTGACACGAATCTATACTTACTACTTCAATATAACTGGCAATTGTTCCAAACAACATTACTGGTCATTCCTCCATGTTGACAATACAGGTGGTAAAGTGTTGCTGCCTTGTTCCCAGGGAAAGCACAACGGTAATGATCTCGATGATGCACATGAGTTTGGCCTCCGAGACTATGATCTCCCTGATTGAGGTAATATATTGAGGACTGTCAGGGCGACTGAGATGCTGTGAAAATTTATACCAAACCAGGAATCTATCTGTCACCTGTTAAAAAGGAGTCAAGCTTGGGAATGATCACCCCGTCAGGACCTGGCTTTTAAAAAAATAAAGCAACAGGTGTCATCGTCGAGTGTCATGCAACACTCCAATCCTAGAAAAGAGTTTGGGCTAACCTGTGAAGCATCCCTGTATGGCTTTGGGGTGGTAATAGCACATAGATAGCTCAGTGGAAAGGAACATCCAATTAAAAATGCCTCCAGGACCTTCGCCAGAGCAGAAAGAACGCACGCCCATATTGATAAAGAAGGGTTGGTGTTAATATTGGAGCAAAATAAAATCCATCAATACATCTTTTGGTGGACATTTGTGATTGTCAACAATCACGAGCCGATATTGCGACTATTCTGAGAGGACAAAGCGGTGCTACCGGTAGCATCAGCCCGTGTTCAGCCGAGGGATATATTATTCTCCCACTACAACTATCAGTTGGAACACCGGCTGGGAGGCCACGTAGCAAACGCAGTGGTCATGAGTAGCCTGCTTTAGCAGACACACCACTGATGGTGCCACAAATAGAAGATACAGGAATGACCATGAATTCTCTGGATGTCCGTCCTGTGGCTGCACGTAACAGAACTTTGGATGCAAAATCCTGGGTCCTCTCAAAAGTGAAACAGTTAGTGCTGATGGGAGAAATGGAAAGACCAGTACAACACCAATTCCATCCTGATCGGAGGAGAAGCGAGTAGCTCACTGTAGAGGATGGAATACTGCTCTGTGTGGCACGATGGGTTTCTCCGTGTCAGGACCGCTGTTCCATACTGGCTGAAATAAATCACAGGAGTGTCCAGAATGAAGATGCTGGCCAGGAGCTATGCTGAGTGGCTGGGAGTGGACACGGACATTGTGGCGCTTGTGTGTTGTTGCCAACAATGCCAGCTAGGGCAGTGTTGCCACCAGCAGCTCGCCTACACCCGTGCAAATGGTTTGGCCATGGACTCTGCTCTGCATGGATCATGCAGCCCATTCATCGGTTCGATGTCTCTATTAATATTGGCGACCGATCCCAAGTGGGTGGACATCCATAGCGTGCACCCGGCGACCACAGCGGTAACTGGAGAGAAACTTCACACCTCCTTTTCCAAGCAAAGGATCCCGGAAGTACTGATCTCTGACAACGGGACATCACTTTTCCAGCCAGGGGTTCACCAGGTTCATGAAAATGAATGAGATTCAACATATCAGAATGGCACCACACCATCCATTGTCGAACAGCCTAGTGGAGAGAGTGGTCCAGACTTTAAAAGTTGCTGTAAAGAAAGCATCCCGCAGCCTTAATAGACAACAAACTCTCCCAAATGTTACTTGATATCGGAGAAAACCCTCATACCATGATGGGAATAGTGCCTGCGGAATTGCTCACGGGCAGACGACTCCACCTTTGACCTTCCTGAAACTGGTGGTAGAAGAATGGAAACGCAGCAAGAAGCTCAAAGCGGAGGCCATGGCACCAGTAGCCATGGGAGACAATTGGAGGCAGGTGAAAAAGTACTGGCTGAAAAATTACGCCAAGGTTCCCGCAGGGTACAGTTGTGTCTGAGGGGGTCCGGCATCCAATAAAATATGCGTGGGTGAGGCCATCCAGTAAAAATCGTCTGGACCAGGTGTAGGCTTCCAAAGCCCAGTTCATGCCGAAGCCAGCTATGGCCAGCCGGCCACCACCCCGGACCGGGCTCTCCATCATTCGTATATAGGATTTTGCAGCCGGAAATGAACAGGACACATGAAGCCACGGATACTCCTTTGCCTCCTGAGGAATGGAGTGAACCAACACTCTGGCAGTCGCTTCATCAGAGAGGAGTGACTGTTCGATGTGCGCCACTCATGTCAGACACTCTGTCGGCGGAACCAGACCGGTGCCGAAACACGACAAGGGATGCATGCGGGGCGTGAAGCACTGAGGTTCTTTGGACTTAAGGTGGGAGGGTGTAATGACCTCAACGAGGCACATGAGGTTTGTCTCTTGGTTTATCAGCTCCCTGATTGAGTTGATGATTGTCTGCTCAATCAGGGAGCCTTGCCTGTATATATGTTGAGGAGTGTCAGGGCTACTGACGATCTGGATTCTGACTTTGTACCTGAAGCACTTTTAAGAGTGGAACTAAGATTGTAAATAAAGGGAATCTGGTGAAGGGACAGCGGCCTCTGAGTAATTATTTCAACAATCAGACCTGACCCGTGATCCTGAGCAATGTGAGGTTGCAATTTTGCAAAGTGATACTCGGTGATTCACATGCGCAGGTAAAACATAAATCTGTTCCAGCAGAGAATCCGCCGAGGCCCTATCCCCTTTAGACTCACGTATTTACCCCGATATCGCTGTAATACACACACCTTGGAACAGACACTAAGGGACAACATAGAATGGCCAATTCACCGAACCTGTTCATATTTGGACTCTGGGGGAAAGCTGCAGGAAACCCACACTTACAAATTCCCCACAGCCACCCAACCCCATATTCGAAACTGGGACCCTGATGCTGTAAGACCGACAATATTAGGGATGAGGTCTCACCAATCACTGTATAATTAAGGCATAACATCCTTATTCGATGTTAAGTTCCTCTGATAATTAAACATATCTCTCCATCAGCCTTTTTACCCACTTTCTGAGCCTGTGTGCTAACGTCTTGCAACTTATGCACTGGAAGACCCAAATCCCTCTACAACTTGGGATTCTGCAGCTGTTCTTCCTCTAAGTAATATTCCCTTTTTGATTTTTCCTTCCAGAGAGAAGAACTTCACACTTTCCTACCTCACTCTCCACCTCCAGATTGTGCACACACACAACTCTTCTAGATCTATATTCAATCTCCTCATGCCCCCCTCACGATATGTTATCTTCCATACCTTTGTGTTAAGTGCGAATCTCGACCTCCTATCTTCACTGTCCTCAATTCAATCATCCATATAAGATGGAAAAATGTAACGTGCCAGCACAGACCTCGGACAGAATGCTGGAATCAATCATGTGATTGAAAAACTGAATATTTCCATTATAATATAAGGACGAACAAGATACTTACGAAAAAAGGTAACAGAGGCAGCATCACTTTGTGATGCGGAAAATAGGATTGAGAAATGTCTTGATGCTCACAGAGGCTGTAAGAATCAACGTGGACTAAAGGAGAATCACTCAACTATTGTACATAGTTCATAAACCCATGCCATTAAAAAACATGCCAGCTGTTTGCTCACAACACTGGTGGTAATACATTAGCAGCGAGAGAGGATAAAACATCTACCAGAAAACGGGAAATCCGGATAACTGCTCTCCAATTAGGACGATAAAACTATTGTTTTGCCGCTGTGATCAAATAAAGGTTCCCTAAGTATTCAGAAGGTCGATATATGACCAATGTTTTAGATGATGAGGCCATGTGCATTGCACACAGTTGTGCTCACACTCACAAAGTGACTAAGGGAAATGTGAGGGGGGCAGATGGGATATTAAAAGTGTCAGGGAATGTGCAGGAAATGTCATATTGAGTACAAACTGGGACAATTGTAGGGCATACACTCTGTCAGAAGAACAGAAACACGGGCTGTTGTTTAAATGCAGAGGGACCACAGAAGATTGCAGTGGAGAAGAGCTTGTTTTTTTCATTCATGGATCAGGAAATGTCATCTTACATATACAGCAAAAAATGGAATGTTGGCCTTTACTCCAATAGGACTGCAGCTCACATCTCGGGAACTCCTGCTACAACAGGCCAGTGCATTGGTGAGGCCGCATCCAGAGTTGCTGCGGACAATTCCTCATATTTACATCGTAATAAACTTGCATCGCAGGCAGTTCATAGAATTTACTCGGCTGTTTCCAGGAATGACGGAGTTGTTGTCTGAGAATAAACTGAATAATTTGCGCCCATACCAATGGGAGTTTAGAGGAAAGAGAGCGAATCTTACAGACACATGTCATATTCTGACCCTTTCAATATCATCGGATATTGTCATTCATGGGACAACCAAGAATTCCGGGAAACCGTTGCAAAATAACATGAGAAAACTTCAGATTCTGTGTGGATAAAAGTATGGAGTCCGAATGTCAATTTACCAATGATGACGAATAACAAATGTTCTTCGAGGAAAGATCAGTAAGGGAGATAAACACACTCTGATGTGGTGCAGGCTGACCAGTGTCTGCTGAATTGGATATGGTGGCTGCGAGAATTCACCCCAAACAACGACAGATGTGCGTCATGTTGCTCATTGGAAAATGGCCATCTTTGAGTGAATGCAGCTTCAACTTAGCACTCATGAGAAATGACGTGGAACTTTCTTTCCAACTTAAAAACAGAGCTAAAAATAGGTCAGAACAACAGGGACTTAACACAGGTGCCGGCATCTGTTTGTTCAAAACTTCAAAAAAACACTGAATAATTATGTAATTTCTAAACCCTGTGGACATTCCGCAGAGTATAAATTAAAGACTTTCTGAAAACAACTCAAAGTTTATCTGAGGCAGATTTCCACCAGTATACAGAGAAATTGACTTCTACACGGAATACAACGCATCGTCCAATAGAGTGGGTCAAGAAAATATTCTATACGGTCATTGCTGTCGTTGGTGTTCCTGGTAAATCACACATCCATTGAAATTGTGTGAATCTATGTGTGAGTCTGTGCCTGCTTTTAATCTGTTCAATGTGCCATATGCTGTTTAATGTGTTATACGCTGATCTGATGCTGACCATTGTACAGATATCTGTGATAGTTTCCCAATCGCTTGCATGATTTAATTCTGGTTCCTGCACGGAAAAGCAATCTGTGGCCACAATTCCGACCAACTGTAAAGCGATTATTTCTTGAGTCCCACAGTGGGACTGTTGAACTAGATATCAGACCACGGAAAGTTTCTGAGGGAAAGTTATAATACAGGTATCTGTGATTGTGTGTTAGATTGGCACTAACTCGAGGGGGCACTGACCATGCAAAATCTGGGCTCTGAGTCACAGGGAAATTGTGCTGATTGTGACTATCAGAGCATGTGAGAATGGAACAGGAGTATTGCATTAGTACCTTCCCCACTATTCAATAAGATCACGAATGACATGACTTTTTCTCAATTCGAATTTCCTCCCGTCTGGCACTAACACTTTAGTCGTTTATTTATCAAATAAATCTACTAAAATCAGCATTGAATATATTGAGTGTCACAACAGCTACGGCTTTCTGAGGAACAGAGTCGACAGACAACTCACTTTCTGTGATTGAGAGAAATAATCTCTAAACATCCCAAAACTAAGAGAGGACTCTTCTTTTGACTTGGGACCTCCATTTGTAATCTCCCTTCCAAGAGGAGTCACCCACTTGGTACCCATCCTTTCAAGAGCCCTCAAGATCTCAAAAACATTAAAGTAAAATACCGCTGGTGCTGAAAAACAGGCATTGAAACAGCAAATGTGGAAACATCTCAACCAGTCTGGCAGCGATGGCACATTATCACATTGTTTGTGGGAGTGGAATGAGATGAGTTTGCTCAGCACAACAGGAGACCTACCGGGGAGAAGAGAAAAGCAGATTCAAGAATGAGGTTTTCCACGACTTGTGGAGAGTGGGGAATGGAAGCGGGAACAAGAGCCACGCGAGGATCTATCATAAGAACATAAGAACATAAGAAATAGGAGCAGGAGTAGGCCATCTAGCCCCTCGAGCCTGCCCCGCCATTCAATAAGATCATGGCTGATCTGACGTGGATCAGTACCACTTACCCGCCTGATCCCCATAACCCTTAATTCCCTTACCGATCAGGAATCCATCCATCCGCGCTTTAAACAAATTCAGCGAGGTAGCCTCCACCACCTCAGTGGGCAGAGAATTCCAGAGATTCACCACCCTCTGGGAGAAGAAGTTCCTCCTCAACTCTGTCTTAAACCGACCCCCCTTTATTTTGAGGCTGTGTCCTCTAGTTTTAACTTCCTTACTAAGTGGAAAGAATCTCTCCGCCTCCACCCTATCCAGCCCCCGCATTATCTTATAAGTCTCCATAAGATCCCCCCTCATCCTTCTAAACTCCAACGAGTACAAACCCAATCTCCTCAGCCTCTCCTCATAATCCAAACCCTTCATCTCCGGTATCAACCTGGTGAACCTTCTCTGCACTCCCTCCAATGCCAATATATCCTTCCTCATATAAGGGGACCAATACTGCACACAGTATTCCAGCTGCGGCCTCACCAATGCCCTGTACAGGTGCATCAAGACATCCCTGCTTTTATATTCTATCCCCCTCGCAATATAGGCCAACATCCCATTTGCCTTCTTGATCACCTGTTGTACCTGCAGACTGGGCTTTTGCGTCTCATGCACAAGGACCCCCAGGTCCCTTTGTACGGTAGCATGTTTTAATTTGTTTCCATTGAGATAGTAATCCCATTTGTTATTATTTCCTCCAAAGTGTATAACCTCGCATTTATCAACGTTATACTCCATTTGCCATATCCTCGCCCACTCACTCAGCCTGTCCAAATCTCTCTGCAGATCTTCTCCGTCCTCCACACGATTCACTTTTCCACTTATCTTTGTGTCGTCTGCAAACTTCGTTACCCTACACTCCGTCCCCTCCTCCAGATCATCTATATAAATGGTAAACAGTTGCGGCCCGAGTACCGATCCCTGCGGCACGCCACTAGTTACCTTCCTCCAACCGGAAAAACACCCATTTATTCCGACTCTTTGCTTCCTGTCGGATAGCCAGTCCCCAATCCACTTTAACACACTACCCCCAACTCCGTGTGCCCTAATCTTCTTCAGCAGCCTTTTATGGGGCACCTTATCAAACGCCTTTTGGAAATCCAAAAACACCGCATCCACCGGTTCTCCTCCATCAACCGCCCTAGTCACATCTTCATAAAAATCCAACATGTTCGTCAAGCACGACTTTCCCCTCATGAATCCATGCTGCGTCTGATTGATCGAACCATTTCTATCCAGATGCCCTGCTATCTCCTCCTTAATAATGGATTCCAGCATTTTCCCTACTACAGACGTTAAGCTGACCGGCCTATAGTTACCCGCCTTTTGTCTCCTTCCTTTTTTAAACAGCGGCGTAACATTAGCCGTTTTCCAATCAACCGGCACTACCCCAGAATGCAACGAGTTTTGATAAATAATCACTAACGCATCCACTATTACCTCTGACATTTCTTTCAATACCCTGGGATGCATTCCATCCGGACCCGGGGACTTGTCCACCTTCAGTCCCATTAGTCTACCCAGCACTGCCTCTCTGGTAACATTAATGGTATTAAGTATTTCTCCTGCTGCCAACCCTCTATCGTTAATATTTGGCAAACTATTTGTGTCCTCCACCGTGAAGACCGACACAAAAAACTTATTTAAAACAGGGACAATATAGATCCAGACCCTGGTTCAGGGCCACTCGCTTACCTGGAAAGAGCAGGAAGAGGGATCCAGGGAAGTTTTGGGGAGTTTGAAATTAAAACAATTCCTGTCATCGCAGGAAAGTTCGAAGTTAAATGGTTGGTGATGGAGTTTACTTAGAGGTGGGGCCAGAACAGATGGTGAGACTTTCGTGTTATTTAAAGTTTTATTAATCCTACTGAAACTAATTAAAATAGGGAAGTAAATTCTTCATATTTCTAACATTATTAATGCAAGAAGTCAGGCTATTTATTTGGCAATATGTTTCAATGTTGATGAGGTTGATTAATATTTTTAGAATGTATCAATATTTGTAAGTGTTGTGGTTTATTAATGATGGTATGGTTTGTTGAAACTGTTGCTTTTATTAAAGTAGAAAGGAATAATGGCATTGAAAATTGTATATTGAGTCATTATGTTTACTCGCAGCAGTGTCCAAGTGATCAACTGCAATGAACAGTGAACAGCAGAAGCAGCACCTCTGGAATGGGCCATCATCATCTCAGGGATAATTCGGCCACAGTCAACGTTCATTCCCAGCAAAGGGAGAGGCAGAGAGAACAGTTGCAGAGCTCACTGTATCCCGAAAAAGACAGGGATTAAGCTCAATAAGAAAAAGTAAGAAAAAGTAAGGGGCCTGGAATGTGTTGCCGGGCAAGGTGGTGGAGGCGGACACACTGGGAACGTTTAAGACTTATCTAGACAGCTATATGAACGGAGTGGGAATGGAGGGATACAAAAGAGTGGTCTAGTTTGGACCGGGGAGCGGCGCGGGCTAATTGTTCTTTGTTTCTCATTTCAAGGCTTCATTCTATGATCATCTTGCTGGTGCCAGTACAGAGCGAGACTGCGGATAGTTGGGAACCTGTCTCGGGGGCAGGGAATTCAGATGGTGTTCGAAAAGCAAAAGTGGAAATGAATAGGGTTGGGAAGCATTTTCTGATCAGGGCCAGTGTGATCTCCTGGACTCGTTTCGATCGCCTCAGGGGGTCGGAGAGGAATTTCCCAGATTTTTTCCCCCATATTGGCCCTGGGGTTTTCACTCTGGGTTTTTGCCTCTCCCTGGAGATCACATGGTCTGGAATGGGGGCGTGGGGGTGAGTAAATAGGTTGTGATGAACAAAGCATCGTAGCTGTGAGGGACAGCTCGGTGGAAAGGATATTAGGATGTAGATAGGCTGGAAAATTGGGCGGGGATCCTGGATTCAGGATTCAATCCTGGACCGGGGAGCGGCGCGGGCTTGGAGGGCCGAAGGGCCTGTTCCTGTGCTGTATTGTTCTTTGTTCTAAATATGGAGGATGGGGTGTGGAATGGACTGCCTGCAGTGATAGTGGAGTCAGACACTTTAGGAACATTTAAGCGGTTATTGGATAGGCACATGGAGCACACCAGGATGATAGGGAGTGGGATGGCTTGATCTTGGTTTCAGATAAAGCTCGGCACAACATCGTGGGCCGAAGGGCCTGTTCTGTGCTGTACTGTTCTATGTTCTATGTTAACATGACGAAGGACCAGATTCACTGTCGAAAGAGAAGAGAACTTACAAACAAATCAAATAAGAGAAGCAAAGAGAGAGCAGGATAAAATAATGGCTTCTTGCTGTAAGAGAATATCACAGTTTTAGTTTGAATAACAGTTAGTCAGAGGACGATTGGGACGAATGGTGGTGGTGGTGGGGGGGCGGTGGATGATTTATGATTGGCGATATAGGTCATAGTTACCATCAAATGAAGAGTCAACATTCAGTTTTAAGAGGGGAGACTGCAAATCTCAAGAACCCAATACCAACCAAGCAATCCACCTATGGGACTCATGCATCCTCAGTTTGAATTCTTATCTGTAACTCTTCCCCTCCTCCATCACCCACCTCACTGTCAGTTCAAGAAGGCCGATCACCTTCTCAAAGGCAACATGGGCTTTCACACAAAGTGTTGGCCTTATCAGAGGCGTGCCTACGCCATGAAATAATATGTTAATCAGAGTTGCTGTGTCATTTCCATGTTCTGTTCCCTTCTCTGTCTACAGTTAATTTAATGGCGATTCTGGTCCTGCTCCGGGGGAAGTGTGACCTCTCCAGCAGCACCACTCGCTGCCTGGTGGCCATGGCAGCCGGGGATCTGATGGTTATTATCTTTGAGATCATACTGCGGCGGTTCACCTTCTATTATTACCCACGGTGTTTCCTGGACTTGACACCCGTGTGCAGTGTAGTCAATGTCCTTCGCCGTGCAGCAATAGACTGTTCTGTCTGGTTCACCGTCATGTTCACCTTTGATCGATTTATCGCCATTGGTTCCCAGAAGCTGAAAGCTAAATATTGCACCGAAAAAACTGCGGCTGTGGTTCTTGCAACAACAACCATTCTACTCTGTCTAAAAAATGTGCCTCGTTACTTTAGATATGAACCCAGTAAAGTAATCAACAATGTATCGTGGTACTGTAAAAATAAGAGAATCTATTTCACTGATCCTAGGTGGCAGGGGTTCACTCACTTTTCAACAGCATTAACTCCAATGATCCCATTCGCAGTAATTCTGATCCTTAACGCTCTGATTTTCCGACGCATTTTAATGGCCAGCCGAGCTCGCAAGTCACTGAAGGGTCAGAGCGAGGGAGACAAACAGAGTGACCCAGAGATGGAGAGTAGAAAGAAGTCTATTATTTTACTCTTTGCCATATCCAGCAACTTCATAATTCTGTGGTTATTCTATGTTTTATATATGCTTGGTGTGCCAGAACTCTTTTTAGATGGCAGTGGTTATGGTATCTTTGGGGCAGTCGCCTATATGCTGCAGAGTTTAAGCTGCTGCACAAACACCTTTATTTATGTGGCCGCTCAGCCCAAATTCAGAACAGAGTTAAAGAAAATGCTGGAATATCCGTTTGTATCGATTGCTCAGTACATTGATTGAAGCAACCGTTTAAAAAAAATCCAGTGTGTAAGGGACAGGATCATGGTGGCCCTGTGAGCAGAGATATGACAGATATCCAGCTCAAGAAGAGCAAGATGAAACTGGGGAGGAGGTGACGTAAAGTGTCTGCAGGAATGAACTGCATTAGAGGGATGTGCGCGGCGCAGGGAGAGAGAGAGAGAGCGGAAGAACCAGAGCTCTACTTCTACAAGGAGGTCAGACAAGGCGAGGAGAAGCCGCGAAGGACAAGAGGTGAACTTGACCTAACCCAGAATAAAGAGATCAGAAACAAAGTCTCTCCTGAATGTATTGATTTAAACAGTTCCTAAACTTGACAACTGTGGAAAGGGAGGTTGTTAATTTCTCATTTCAGGGTATCTCCTGGACCGAGGGGGGTTTTTAGCTGTCAGCATGTTCCCGTTTCTGCGATTCTGTTCTGTGAAGAGGACAAGTGTGTGGCTTTCTACATGGCAGTAATGTTGCAGAAACAGAGAAAGGGAGAGAGGGAAAGACAAAGAAAAAGAATCAGGGAGAGAGATAGAAACGGCTGGATGTTGTGTGTTAGAGGCAGAGGGAGCGGTGAAAGCTTCGAGTGAGGTGCGGGGGGCCTAAATGGGGGAACAGGGTCTCCATTTAATTCTGAGGGTCCCGGGATTTCACTGTCCCGGCCTCACTCTGCCTCACTCTGTACCTCTGTATAAAAACTGACCACATTTAAAACGCACTCCACACTGTTGACTGCATCTTGTGGGATCTTGCTCACCACCAGGGGCTTCACTTTAAAAAAGCCATCATGCTTTTCATGAGGGACGTTTACCCTTTGAGGGACTGAAGGGATATATCCAGACTTGAGAAAATGCCCACTGATACAGAGGTGTGTCTGTGTGTGTGTGTGTGTGTGTGCTTGTCTGTTTTTCGGGCCGTGTGTCTTGGTGTGTTTTAATGTATGTGTGTGTGTCTGCGTGTGACAGTGTTTGTGTGTCTGTTTGTGTGCATGTGTCTATGTTTGTGCGTGCTGCACGTTGCTGTGTGTTTGTCTCAGTGTCAGTGTATGCATCACTGTGCGATTGTACTTGCGTGTGTTGGTGTGTGTGTGTGTGTGTGCGCACCTGTGTGTGCGTGTGAGCCCGCCTGTGTATGTGTCCCAGTATCTGTGTGTGTGCCTCAGTGTTGTGTCTCCATGTGTGTCTGTTTGTGTCTCAGTGCGTGTGTCTCAGTGTTTGTGTTTGTCTGTGTGCTTGTCTGTGTGCGTGTGTCTCTGTGAGTGCATCTCTATGCGTGTGACTGTGTGTGAGTGTGTGCGTTTTTCTAGGTGTGTTTTGTGTCTGTGTTCATGTGTTTGTGTGTGTGCATGCGTGTGTGTCTGTGTCTCAGTTTATGTTTCTGTGTGTACAGCTTTATGTGTTCCGTGTGTTTGTGTGTATGTGTCTTGTTGTGTGTGCCTATATATATGTGTGTGTATGTGTGTGAGCGTGAGTGTATGTGTGTTAGTTTGTCTCAGTGTGTTTGTGTGTGCATGCATGTGTGCATGTGGGTGTGACGGGAGACAGAGTGAGGGAAGACAGTGAGGGGCGACTTTGAGGCATCGCATAGTGCGGGAATAATGCGAAGGGAAAAAGAGTGAGGGGGGAGAGAGTGAGATGGAGAGAACAAGGCGGAATAGCGCAAGAGGAGGATAGAGCGACGGGTAAAGAGTTGGGGAGAATGTGAGGGAAGAGAAAGTGAGGGGGAGAGTGAGTGAGTGGGAGAAGGGTTTTAGGGTGCGAAGGAATAGTGTGATAGGAGAGAGTAAGAGGGGGAAGGAATAACGGAGTTGAGGGAGTGAGATACTGGGTAAGGGACGAGCAGATGGGGTGAGAGAGAGATTGTTGAGGTGAGAGGGGAGCTAACAGAAAGCAGAATATACTGGCCAGTTTGAATTTAATCTCAATTCATGAATTCTAACTTTCTATCTGAAGGAATTCACATCTGAGGATTCCAGTTAAAAATCCCAGTGACTCTCCCACTGTGATGCTGCTGAAGATGCTGTATTTAGTAAGAGGAAATATTATATCTCACAATGAGAAAATTAAATTTAATGCATATTTCTAGAGCAAGCAAATCCTAATTGAGTTAAGAAGAGGTTCTATGTCCATTGTCTATGTGACTGTGTATTTCACTTTCTTGTAACTAACCGATTTACTGGTTTGATACTAACACGTGGAACATGTGGTCTCTCCAAGTGTGTCACCTGCTAGTTAGTGGCCATGGCAACAGCAGAACTATTTGTCATTATTTTCGACGTGATAATGAAGCAGATTCCGCATGTTTACCTTTTACATTTTTTATTATTTGCTGCACTCTCTCAAAGTGTGCAATATCCACAGTACAATTCTTCACACAGCCACGGACTGTTCTGTCTGGTTCACCGTGACTTTCACCTTTGATAGATTTGTGGCCAGATGTTGCAGAAAGCTGAGAAGTAAACACTGCACCGTGAAATCCGCAGCGGTGGCTCTGGGAACAGTAACTGGCTTGAGCTGTTTAAAAAACATGTTCTGGTGTTTTACGTTCATAGGTTCCTATGCGTTTATAAAAAGACTATGGCTTTGTAGACTTACAGGCGGCTTTATAAGCTCCCCTATGTGGGCATCAATCGAATTGCTGCAATATATTTTAACACCTTGTATTCCACTTGTCCTGATTATAATGCTCAATACCTTCACCGTCAGAAACATTTTAGTGACCAGCAGAGCCCGCAGGAGACTCCGTGCTCAGAGCATTGAGAAGACTCACCTGGACCCAGAAATGGAGAATAGGAGGAAATCCATCATTTTACTGTTTGCTATATCAGCGAATTGTATTCTGTTATGGGCATTGTTGGTGTTTTCTTCGATACAGACACGCATGACATTTCTCCCGATTACGGATATTGCTGTGGGCTATTTTATCATAAAATTGGGCACCATGCTTCAACTTCTTAGTTGCTGCACAAACACCTGCATCTATGCAATAACACAGACAAAGTTCAGGCAGCAGGCGAAAACTATGCCAATATATCCCTTCAGTAGAATTGTGAAATGTATCCAATGATTCAAATAGATGAATAATTGAAATTTCCCATGAAGTCAAGATCTAATTTCACTTGTAAATGGACCAATTCTTTTAAGTTGTAGACAGCGTGTGGTTGGTTCATGTCACTGCCCATGTGCAGCAACTGTCCCTGAACTAATAGAACATGTGGTGCATCTTAATCTATAATAGGAAAGGTTGGGGGGGGGTGGTAGGGGAATGACAGAGCGGGGGGGGTGGGGGGTGGGGGGAGTGGGGTGCAGAGCCTGTCATTATGGCAACAGAACTGGCTGAAGAATATCTCTATTGCAATAGGGATGGAATGCAGGCAAAATGATGGTAGCAGAGCAGGGCGGAGGATTGCCGCTAATCAAACAAAGCATGGAAGGTGCCAGGACTGTGCTGGCAGAGCATGGGTCAGAGCGCGATGTGTTTTCACAGAGTAGGGATGGGACCTGTCACTATGGTAACATGTTGATGAGCATCTGTATTGGGGCACGTTTGGAATGATGTTAACCTCTGAGTAACACAATACAAATTGTGCTCCCATTGTGGTGAAACGTGCAGCCGTGGGATATCTCTTTAGTTGCAGCGATGTGGTGAGACAGTTTTCAGCTGGAATTGGAGGATCTGTTTATGTTAGTCTGCGTTAACAATATTTCTGTGTCTATGTTAGATTTTCTGCCTATTAGATTCAGGGCCCCCATTAGTTTCAGGGTCTTTGTCAGTATAAAGGTCTCTTTCAGTTGCAGCAACATTAATTGCAGTCTCACTGAAGCGCCCCCATTCCAGACCCCTCCCACTTCAATCACTGCAAATCACAAACACTTTTAGAACAGTACAATTGCATCTAATGGGAACTCTCTGCTTGGACATTGTCATGTGGGTGTACCTTAAAGCAATGTAAATGCCATGCAGCTTACAGCTTCAGCTATGTCATTGCGGGCTGCAGCTAAGCTGTGGCAGTCGGGTGATAGGGTTCTTTTCCTTTAGGCTTTCAGCTACGTTTTTGGAAGCAGTTTACCTGCAAGCTAAGAAGCAGACTGATTTTCTCCCTGTTTTTTTTCTCTTTGTTTGGTTCTGCCTTAAAGGATCTGTGTTTTGGGAAAATAGATTCGACTACAACCTCTTCTGAGTTTCTTCACAAGGAAAACGTGTCAAATAGGAACAGGAGGAGACCATTCAGCCCATCGAGCCTGCACCGACAACAGTCCCACCTTATCCCCGTAACACCTCACACTTACCCTGCTGATCCCCCCGAAACTAGGGTCAATTTGTCATGGCCAATTCACCTAACCCTCACATCTTTTGACTGTGGGAGGGAACCGGAGCACCCAGAGGATACCATGACCAGCCATGATTACAATGGATGGCACAATGGATCACCGTTTATCACAGGCTTTGAATTGAGGCCTAGTCACACAAACCTTGAATTGAGGCCGAGTAACACACAACTTCAGTTGAAGCCTGGTCATACAGGCCTTAAACTGAGGTCTAATCCGCAGGTCTTGTGCTGAGGTCTAGTCACACAGAACTTGAATTAAGAACAAGTCACACAGGCCTTGAATTGAGGCCTAGTCACACTGGCCTTAAATTGAGGCCTTTTAACATAGGCCTTGAATTGATGCCTGGTCACACAGGCTTTGAATTGAGGCCCAGTCAGAAAGGCTGCATTATACCTCAGGTACAAAGAACAAGTCCCTCTCCCACTGCCCCCCCCCCGCCCCCCCCGCCCCACAGCAAGATGTTTCTTTTTATATCTGAGCTTTATTTTTGAACACATGTTGAATGTTGTGCGAGAGAGAGTGTGTGTGAGAGTGTGTGAGTGAGAGTGTGTGTGAGTGTGAGAGAGAGAGAGTGTGTGCGACAGAGGGTGTGTGCAAGACTGTGCGAGAGAGAGTGTGTGTGAGAGTGTGTGAGTGAGAGTGTGTGTGAGTGTGAGAGAGAGAGAGTGTGAGCGACAGAGGGTGTGTGCAAGACTGTGCGAGAGAGAGTGTGTGCCAGAGAGCGTGTGTGTGAGAGAGTATGTGAGTGTGAGAGTATGAGTGTGAGAGTGTGTGTGTACGAGAGAGTGTGTGTGTGTGTGCGAGAGCGTGTGTGCGAGAGAGTGTGAGTGTAGGAGAGATGTGTGCGTGAGAGAGAGAGTGTGAGAGAGTGTCAGAGAGAATGTGTGTCTGTGTGTGTGTCTGTGTGTGTGTGTGAGAGAGTGTGTGAGGGAGACCGTGTGTGTGCAAGAAATAGGAGTGTGTGTGTGTGTAAGAGAGAGAAGTATGTTTGCGTGTGTATCTCTTTGTATGTGCAATGTAAGAGTGTGTTTGTGTGTGTTTACATGTGAGGAAGTTGGAGGTGTTTGTGAGTGAGTGATAATGTTTTGGATAACTCTCACTCTGAGGGTTCACATCCACCCTCATTGCCACACACCAACACACACTCACACCCGCTGATATTGGGATGAGACGGACAGACACACACTCTCCCCCGAATGGTCATCATTATTTATTACTCATGTTTTAACATTATCAATTCATTGCTTCAAAATTGTGTTCATTGCTCAGCAAGATGTTTCTGTTTATATCTGAGCTTTATTTTCGAACACATGTTTAATGTTGTGCCAATCTTTTTCTTTCCAATATCTGTTCATCGGCCCGTTGAGTGAGAAAATAACTGAACCTGGCTCTACACAAGAAGGTTGGAGCAGCCGGTAACCACTGGACCAGAGGAGGAGATTGCAGGTTTCTCACCTTCCTTTCTCAGACGGGCTGGAACAGAGATAATGAAGACACAGAAACATACGCTGACCATCCACCAGAGGAGCTTCTAGATCTTGGCTGGCTCTTTGCTGACAGAGTTTATGAGAAGGAAGTTGTTGCAGAAACAAGTGATCCGCTGGAAGAGGAGCTCCTGGTTCTTTGTCTCCACTCTCAACGCAGACGCAATCTCTCTGGTCTTGAGGAGTTTGCTCCAATTGCTGAAGGAGTCATGGGAAAGATCAGCGGCCAGATGGCAGCAGTGGCCAGAAGCTGCTGTCCCGCTCTACCAAGGTGTTTGTGCCCCAGGAAAAGGACAAGTGAAGGCAAATGTCCACAACTGGCGGCAAGAGAGCAAGAGCACTGTTGGAGATTGAAGACTCGGGGGACAGTGACCCCCGGGGGGTGGTGGAGGGGGTGGAGGGGAGAGGAGCTGGACACAAACTACAAAATACAGGAGGGAGGGGAGTTACATTCGTATTATCTGTGATTTGCATTTACAATTAGCTTGATTCTGTTGTCTGATCTGCGCTAGTTTTAAGTGAAATCTGTTCCACATGTGACGTGTTTTATCTGCTATTGAGTCTTGTAAATAAAAGGTTAATCCTGCTGCTCAGTAATTGGTGCGAATGTTCCTTATTTTACAACCTGTATCACTGTATTTATTCACAATTAAGTGCTGTTAAAGCCAGTTAATAATCGGATTCATGTGTGTTTTCTCGTGAAGTTTTATTGAATCAGTCTATATTTCAACAATTGCCGACCTAAATTCTCAATGGAATTTCACAATTCAATCCCTTTCATTTGAGTTGTTAGATTCACTCAACCTGTGATGTGAGACATGCAACTCCGCCTGGGAGTTCACTCCCTCCCGCTGCAGCTTGACAGACATGTTCATCGATATGGTGGGGAATGCGGAATAGTCTGTATTTTGTCGAGTGTTAGCCGAGGTTCATGACACCAGATGACAATTTCATGGTCACCTTACACAACGTAGGTTCCGGAATAATGACCATGAAATCGCCGTCTCGTGATAAAAGCAAACTATTTGGTCCAATACAAACCTCACTCCCCAGCCTCTCTATCCCCCCTCCCCAGCAACTACCTGAAGCTAAATTAATGTCACAACATTACTGCCATCTTTTACCCAAAACTTAGCTTCAGACCGTGTCCCTCTATATTTAACCAGCCCGTCTCTGACATCTCCTCCAGTCACACAACCCTGTGAGATGTCTGCACCGCTCTAATTGTGGCATCATGAGCGTTCCACATGCAACATGACTTGCATCGATAAACTCTCATCTCCAACATTTCAATTGAAATTTCAAAGCTCAATGTCTTTGAAGCCGAATGGTCCAGATTGCCATGGCCTTCAATGTGAACAGGTTGTTTGTGATGTGACTACAGAGGTTGCCTAGGAAACAATGACTGAACACAGGGGGTGAATGTGAGAAGCTGAAGTTTCCACTTGAAGACATTCCCAGTGTCTCTGAGCAGCTGAACTGGGGAAGCCTTTGGGCAGAGACTGTGCTGCTGCTATTGCCCTTCCCGGCCACCAGGCGTCGCTGTAACGCTCCCGGGGGCTGCCTGTGCGCATGTGCGGGACGGGAATGCTCCCAGAGGTCAGCGCGCGGGACGCCGCCGCATTGATGCCGTCTCCCCTGGCAACCGCAAGATGGCCGCCGCCGCCGCCTCCCTTGGCAAGGGAATATGGCCGCTGGCCGTCTCCCTTGGCAACGCAAAATGGCCGCCGGCGGCGGGTGTCATTGCGGCGCTTGCGCAGTGAGGTCTGTCTGCAGCCATTGTCCAGGTTGCCCCCAGTGGATGGGGTTGGGATTGTGCAGCAGATGGAGCAACAATCCCAGTTTCAATCGGGGGACAGAAGCTGCAATGCTGCCCCCTGTTGGTCACTTCTCCCAGTCTCAGCATTGCAGAGTGTTTAAACAAGAGTGCATTGTCACAGCAGCACCTTGACCTTCAGTTTCAGTTTATTTATTAGTGTCAGAAGTAGGCTTACATTAACACTGCAATGAAGTTACTGTGAGAATCCCCTAGTCGCCCACACTCCGGCGCCTGTTCGGGTTACACTGAGGGAGAATTTAGCACGGCCAATGCACCCTAACCAGCACGTCTTTCAGACTGTGGGAGGAAACCGGAGCACCCGGAGGAAACCCACGCAGACACGGGGAGGGGACAGCCCGGGGGAAAGCTCCATTCCAACTGTCCCTGGAGTGTCAGATTAACCTGGGTCACTCACGCACCCCCGGCTAAGACTCACCTCCCTCAGACAGTGAGACCCTCCTGTATCACTCACCTTACTGTAGTCAGATACCCTCAGACTCAGCACTGGGCCCTGGGCGTGTTCTTTAAATGCTGCGATCTATCATGGAGGAAAGAGTTGGGAGGATTTTGATTTGATTTGATTGATTATTGTCGCGTGTATTGGGATACAGTGAAAAGTATTGTTTCTTGTATGCTGTACAGACAAAACATACCGTTCATAGAGTACATCGGGGAGAAGTAAAAGAGAGGGTGCAGAATGTAGTGTTGCAACATAGGTAGGGTGTAGAGAAAGATAAATCTAATATGTAGCAGGTCCATTCAAAAGTCTGAGGGCAGCAGGGAAGTTCTTGAGTCGGTTGGTACGTGATCTCAGACTTTGTATCTTTTTCCTGACGGAAGAAGGTGGAAGAGAGAATGTGTGCATGAGGTCCTTAATTATGCTGGCTGCTTTTCTAAGGCCGCGGGAAGTGGAGACAGAGTCAATGAATGGGAGGCTCGTCTGCGTGATGGACGGGGCTACATTCACGACCTTTTGTAATTTCTTGCAGTCTTGGACAGAGCAGAAACCAGACCAAGCCGTGACACAGAAAGGATGCTTTCTATGGTGCATCTGTAGAAGTTGGTGAGAGTCGTAGCTGACATGCCCAATTTCCTTAGCCTCCTGAAGAAGTAGACGTGTTGGTGGGCTTTCTCAATTATAGTGTCGGCATGGGGGGACCAGGACAGGTTGTTGGTGATCTGGACACCTAGAAACTTGAAGTTGAGACCCAAATGACAAGTTGTCATAGTGTCATAGATGTTTACAGCATGGAAACAGGCCCTTTGGCCCAACATGTCATGCTGCCCTTTTTCTTTTAACCCCTAAGCTAGTCCCAATTCCCCACATTTGGCCCATATCCCTCTACATCTATCTTACCAATGTAACTGTCTAAATGCTTTTTTAAAGATAAAATTGTGTCCGTCTCTACTACTACCTCTGGCAGCTTGTTCCAGACGCTCATCACTCTCTGTGTGAAAAGATTGCCCCTCTGGACACTTTTCTATGTCCCCCCTCTCACCTTAAACCCATGCCCTCTCGTTTTAGACTCCCCTACCTTTGGAAAAAGATATTGACTATCTATTGTGTGTCAATCATAGAATAGCCACAGAATGAAGGAGGCCATTCAGCTCATTCAGCTGGTGTCGACTCTCTGCTAGAGCAATCGAGCCAGTCCCACTGCTCCACCATGTCCCTGGAGCCCTGCAAATCTTTTCCCATCAGCTTCCCATCCCATTTCCTCCGGAAAGACAGCGAGGAGCAGAGAGGAAAGAGGGACTTGGGGAATGGAAGGTTTCATCTGATGTTCTTTTTGGCAGATGCTCTGTGGCGGATAAAGCTGGCAGCTTCCTCCAGAACGCAGCACAGAGTGAATGGAAGGGGCAGAATGTGAGTGAGATGAGACACGAGAGAGAGAGAGAGGGGTGAAAGCTTTCTGTTTGTCAGCAAAAAGCACAATGGTGGCCCTGTGTCCTTCAGGGAGCGGCCCAGGCCCAGGTCCATCAACGACGCAAAGATCATCGCCAGAGGCTCTGCAATCTCTTCCCTCGCCTCCCACAGTAACCTGGGGTACTTCCCATCCGGACCCGGTGACTTATCTATCTTGATACTATTCAAAGTTTCCAACACATCCTCTTTCTTAATGTCCACATACTCAATCTTTTCAGTCCGCCTCAATCCAGGTCTTTTTCCACAGTGAATACCGAGGTAAAATATTCATTAAGCACCTCTGCTATTTCTTCCGGTACAGACTTTCTCACCTTCACCTTTTATATGTCCTAGTCCGTCACATCTCATCCTTTTACTCTTCACATATTTATAGAACGCCTTAGGGTTCTCCTTAATCTTTCCTGCCAAGGCCTTCTCGTGACCCCTTCTGGCTCTCCTAATTTCTTTCTTTAGTCACTTCCTACAAGCCGTATACTCATCTAGATCCCTATCATCGCCTTGCTCTCTGAACCTTTTGTACGCTTTCCTTTTCTTTCTCACTAGATTCAGCGCAGCTTTCGTGCACCACGGTTCCCATAACCTACCAACACCTCCCTGTCTCATCGGAACGTTGTCATGCAGAACTGCAGACAAGCATTCCTTGAAAATCTGCCACCTTACTTCAATACTTTTCGTCGAGAATGCCTCCTTCCAATTTACGCCTCTGATCTCCTGCCTGATGGCTTCATATTTCCCCTTACTCCAGACAAAAACTTTCCTAGCTTGCCTGATCCTATCTCTTTCCAATGCTAGCGTAAAGGAGATAGAGTTATGATCACTATCCCCAAGATGCTCCCCCACTGAGAGATCCGACACCTGTCCAGGCTCATTAGCCAGTACCAGGCTTTAGTTCAGTCGGGGCAGCATGGTGGGTGCAGGCTTGGAGGGCCGAAGGGCCTGTTCCTGTGCTGTAAGTTTCTTTGTTCTTTGTATCAGTAAAGGAATTAAGGGTTGTGGTGATAGGGTGAGTAAGTGGAGCTGAGTCCATGAAAAGAACAAA
Organism: Mustelus asterias; assembly: GCF_964213995.1. Classification (NCBI taxonomy): domain Eukaryota; kingdom Metazoa; phylum Chordata; class Chondrichthyes; order Carcharhiniformes; family Triakidae; genus Mustelus; species Mustelus asterias. Next base: position 1,677,745 of record NW_027590131.1, read on the forward strand.
GAACAAGAACAAAGAAAATTACAGCACAGGAACAGGCCCTTCGGCCCTCCAAGCCTGCACCGACCATGCTGCCCGACTGAACTAAAACCCCCTACCCTTCCGGGGACCATATCCCTCTATTCCCATCCTATTCATGTATTTATCAAAAGATCAGCCATAATCATATTAAATGGCAGAGCAGGCTCGAGGGGACAGATGGCCTACTCTTGCTCCTCGTTCGTTTGTTTTTATGTTCTTTTTTCGATTGGCCATGCTAAATTGACCCTTAGTGTCCAAAGGTGTGCAGGTTAGGTGGATAGGCTATGCTAAATTGACCCTTAGTGTCCAAAGGTGTGCAGGTTAGGTGGATAGGCAATGCTAAATTGACCCTTAGTGTCCAAAGGTGTGCAGGTTAGGTGGATAGGCAATGCTAAATTGACCCTTAGTGTCCAAAGGTGTGCAGGTTAGGTGGATAGGCCATGCTAAATTGACCCTTAGTGTCCAAAGGTGTGCAGGTTAGGTGGATAGGCAATGCTAAATTGACTCTTAGTGTCCAAAGGTGTGCAGGTTAGGTGGATAGGCTATGCTAAATTGACCCTTAGTGTCCAAAGGTGTGCAGGTTAGGTGGATAGGCAATGCTAAATTGACCCTTAGTGTCCAAAGGTGTGCAGGTTAGGTGGATAGGCAATGCTAAATTGACCCTTAGTGTCCAAAGGTGTGCAGGTTAGGTGGATAGGCCATGCTAAATTGACCCTTAGTGTCCAAAGGTGTGCAGGTTAGGTGGATAGGCAATGCTAAATTGACCCTTAGTGTCCAAAGGTGTGCAGGTTAGGTGGATAGGCAATGCTAAATTGACCCTTAGTGTCCAAAGGTGTGCAGGTTAGGTGGATTGGCCGTGCTAAATTACCCTTTAGTGTCCAAAGCTACACAGGATGTGGATTGGCCATGCTAAATATGTGGGGTTCTGTGGATCGGGCGGAGGGAAGAGCCTCGGTACGATTAGAGAGTCTGTGCAGACTTGATGGGCCAAATGGCCTCCTTCTGCACTGTAGATTCTATGATTTTTATTTTCAATGCAGTGAGAGTTTCTGCCTCTGTCACCTATTCGGGCAGTGAATTCCTGCACACCCCACTCTAACACCCTCCTCCCTAACCCCTCCTCCCTAACCCCTCCTCCCTAACACCCTCCTCCCTAACACCCTCCTCCCTAACCCCTCCTCCCTAACCCCTCCTCCCTAACACCCTCCTCCCTAACCCCTCCTCCCTAACGCCTCCTCCCTAACCTCTCCTCCCTAACACCCTCCTCCCTAACACCCTCCTCCCTAACCCCTCCTCCCTAACCCCTCCTCCCTAACCCCTCCTCCCTAACCCCTCCTCCCTAACCCCTCCTCCCTAACACCCTCCTCCCTAACCCCTCCTCCCTAACCCCTCCTCCCTAACACCCTCCTCCCTAACACCCTCCTCCCTAACACCCTCCTCCCTAACACCCTCCTCCCTAACACCCTCCTCCCTAACCCCTCCTCCCTAACCCCTCCTCCCTAACACCCTCCTCCCTAACACCCTCCTCCCTAACCCCTCCTCCCTAACCCCTCCTCCCTAACCCCTCCTCCCTAACCCCTCCTCCCTAACCCCTCCTCCCTAACACCCTCCTCCCTAACACCCTCCTCCCTAACCCCTCCTCCCTAACACCCTCCTCCCTAACCCCTCCTCCCTAACACCCTCCTCCCTAACACCCTCCTCCCTAACACCCCTCCTCCCTAACCCCTCCTCCCTAACACCCTCCTCCCTAACACCCTCCTCCCTAACCCCTCCTCCCTAACACCCTCCTCCCTAACCCCTCCTCCCTAACACCCTCCTCCCTAACACCCTCCTCCCTAACCCCTCCTCCCTAACACCCTCCTCCCTAACACCCTCCTCCCTAACACCCTCCTCCCTAACACCCTCCTCCCTAACCCCTCCTCCCTAACCCCTCCTCCCTAACACCCTCCTCCCTAACCCCTCCTCCCTAACCCCTCCTCCCTAACCCCTCCTCCCTAACACCCTCCTCCCTAACACCCTCCTCCCTAACCCCTCCTCCCTAACACCCTCCTCCCTAACCCCTCCTCCCTAACCCCTCCTCCCTAACCCCTCCTCCCTAACACCCTCCTCCCTAACACCCTCCTCCCTAACCCCTCCTCCCTAACACCCTCCTCCCTAACCCCTCCTCCCTAACACCCTCCTCCCTAACCCCTCCTCCCTAACCCCTCCTCCCTAACCCCCTCCTCCCCACCATTCTCGGGGTGAAAGCACTTCTAAAAACCTTCTAGCCCAATTATCTTAAATCATTGCTACCTGATTATTCTGTCTGCAAAGAGCACTAATTACCTTCCTGCTCTATCCATGCCCCTCGCAAATCTTTACACCTCAGTTAAATCTCTCATGGGCCTCCTCTGTTCGAATGAAACACATTGTGCACCTATCCAACCTTCTCTCACAGTTAAAATACTGAATTTCTGGCGCGGAGTTCTGACTGACGCTTCCAGCAAAAGTATTTGTTCTCTTAAATGTTGAAAATCACCTCAAAATGTAGCAAAGATAATGAATCAAAACCAAGACAGTCACCGGTTTATATCTCATCGTATTTTAATTCATTCTTGAGATGTGAGGGTCATTGGTAAGTCCAGAATTCATTGTCCATCCCTCATTGTTCTTGAGAAGCTGTTGATCAGTTTGTTATTTGAACTACTGCAGTCCCACAATGCTTTGAGATAGGGTCACCCCCACCCCCGCCGCCCCCCCCCCCCGCCCTCCCCCCCCACCCCCCACTTCCCCCCCCACTTCCCCCCCCCTCCCTCCCCCCCCCACTTCCCCCCCCCCTCCCTCCCCCCCCCCCACTTCCCCACCCCTCCCCCTCAGTATTGAAGAGCTAATTCATTCACGTCTGGTCAACACTGCCGCATCCCGCTTAATTCAAACAAGATTGTGGGCAGAGTTTTACAACTCCTCC